>NC_135219.1:24659031-24676531 GCF_052324685.1 Brachyhypopomus gauderio
ACTTGTGGTTGATATTTGTTTTGGAGCATGGAGAAGGCAGGGGAGAGAGTGCAGCGTACACACACACACACACGCGCACACACACACACACACTATTTTCTGCTCCACTCACAGTGGCCGATTTAGCGAGCTCCACAGCCTTGAACAGTCCTCTCTTTCTCTCGGAGGGTTTCCAGACAATCATTCTCTAGATGTTTTTCTCACATCCTCATTTTAGGGTTCAGGTGGAAAAGTAAAGATTCACTAAATAACTAAGTGGCTGGGGAATCCATCCCATGGCTATTGTGACAAGTTGGAGCAGGCATGATCTTGTGGATAACCCCCGGACAGAGGCTCGTCCTGCACCACCTGCGTGTAGCGCACGCCGCCTTACAGGCTGTGTTACAATACCACGCCTGGCTGATGACCTGGCTGTGGTCGGAGCAGAATGATCCCCCCGCCAACCTCCACACCCTTCTGCCTCGGAGCGTAGAGTGGGACGGCCACCAGCCCAGTGGGGAGGGTTTGGCAGTGGACCTCTGCTCTGCCAGTCCCCTCTGTTCACACTGACCAACACTGGAGGTGAAGGGGTAGAGGAGGGCTGCCCTCTCCAGCAGCATCTGTCTGGTGCAGGCCCATTTCCCCTGCATGCGCTGAGAAGTATCCTGGATTATGGCACGCAGGTGGGCCACAAGGCTCCTCTGTCTCCCTCCCTCACCAAACTCATCCACACCCTGACCGTCTGGAGCTGCTTAAACAGAACCAAAGGCAAAATTTGGAATGCAGGATTTATTTATTTTTAATCTATTACTCTACTATTTCTTTTGGTTTTAACATTTGTTCCAGGCGTGACCCTGTTGCCTCTAAGACAACACAGGGAGACAGAGAGACAAAGAGAGAAAGAGGGTGTAGGTACCATGCTAAACCAGCAGGTGGCAGTACCACTGGCAACACATGGAACAAGCTTGCTTTGACGGAAGTAAGGGTGTGTCTACAGTTCAGGTGTTTAAATACCCTGAACAGCCATCCATCTCTCTCTCTCTGGTTTGACCGACACATAGGTTAGACCTATTAAAGAGAGGCTCCGTAATATCTCCTTCTCTCTCTGGTTTGACCGACACATAGGTTAGACCTATTAAAGAGAGGCTCCGTAATATCTCCCTCTCTCTGGTTTGACTGACACCGAGGTTAGACCTATTAAAGAGAGGCTCCGTCATTTCTCTCTCTCTCCGGTTTTTCTTTGAGAACACGCGAACTTTGCAACGACTAACAGCAAACAGCTGAAAGTCGTATTACTTCATTAACGAGCCCGAGTTACGGTGTAATCTAACCAGCAACCGATCAACGTTACCGCGACAACATATTCACCGAACGATTTCAATCAAGCTTGTTAACGCGGCCACACGGACTGAAACAAAGGCGATCAACTCCCTGTTGTTAAACCGTGAACGAGACTCGCGTTCCTGGACGATTCCCCAGCACACCTGGACGACGTCGTTTAATCAACGAGGAGCCTGCGGTGGAAATTCCCTCCCAATTCCAGGAGAATTCAGGGAGGACGACAAAACCCCAAATCCTCAACACGTGAGACTCTTACCGCTGGGCATAGTTCATCAAAGGGCATAGTTATTTGAACTACAGAGTTAACTAAGTTTTCTGTAAATACATTCTGAATGTGTTTAACTTTATTTTCATAATCTTCATCAAGATTTGTACATACAAAGTTCTCTTTGCTGTGCATGCCACCATCTTTTATTTATCTGATTAATGGACAACTTGTAGTCTTCCCCATTCTCAGACACATCACATTAATTTTTAGTTATTAAGCCAGCTCCATTACTCTTTGTTCTGACCACGTTGGAATAAACCAGCTGAGCTAATTAACACAGTCGCGCTGCTCTACTGTTTAAAGTCGGCGCCATTTTAGTTGCTTTGTTCTCTATAGGAGAACTGAAACTACAACTCCCGCCTCCTCACACGCGCACAAGCGCGTGCACACATTACTCTCCTCCCCTTTTTACACACACACACACACACACTAGATACCCAGTCTTCACTGTAAATGTACTGATCCTTGTTGATGCCGTTTGTTTTAGAATAGTTAGTTTTAAATAAATGTATCATTTATTTTCACCAAATTGTCTGTGTTGATGTCATTCAAAAGTGGTTGTTGCCAAAACCTCCAAAGAATTCATAGTTAAATCCTTCAGATACCAAACCATTAATTACCCTTAGTTAATAACTAAATGTTATGGTTCTGGTATAATTAGAATATGAGACTGATTCTAAATTAATGAGACTGATTAATAATTAAGGTAAAACAAATTATATCTACTTTAAAGGATTAGTAGGTGAAACCCCTACATAATTGGTACCCCGTGTGAGGGAGATTTCTGGCTCAACCATATTTGTTTGATATCAACCATATTTTTCATATCACAGGCTTTCAAGCCATTAGAATAGGACCATCTCCAAATTCGCCAGAAGAGGGCGCCAGAGCGCTTCCCAAGTCTTCCTATAGAGGAAAGCTAATATTTGGTAACTACAGTTTGGTGATACCTTGTTCTAATTTGTTTACCATTTGGTTACTATTCACATTCATTGAGCAATCAACTGAAGATCAGTATATTTATTTCACTCATTTAATTTCTGATTACTTCAATAGTAATTCAGTTGCTTTAACTTGTGTGGCATCCCACTGATTTCCCCTGTACTGCAGAAGTATCAGGATAATTATTTAGCACAGTTATCAGACTTCACTGTTGCAGTCTTTTATCCAGTGTGCTAGTGTTTAGTTGCCGGTACCATAATCATCTTTTGCACAATTCTTTTTACCCCAGTTTCAATTTGGCTTGCCTATCTAGGTATTACCCTTTTACCTGCCCACACTCGCCAGACACAGGATAGCGGCACATTAACTAAGCCAGATTGTACTGAAGCTGACTTGATTTTGTCCTTTTTTTTTGAGCTAGTCTATAAGTACATTTAGACTAACCATGGCTTTTCTAAAGCAGAATACTTGTCCATCTCTGGTTGTTCAGCTCCTTCAGATGCTTGAACAAGGTAGAAAGGAAGTTGACAAACCTCTAAAGGACTCCTTTGAGGAGACCCCTACCGTTCCAGATGTAGTTTTTAAAATGTTCCTTCTATGTCAGCAGCAGGCTCGCTTAGAAGTAGAGGCACTACGCAAGGAAAATAGACTCCTCAAACAGGACACTGCTAAGCTCAGTTCTGAGGTTGAGAGCCTTCGCCACAACCTCCAACTGACCACTCATGCGCTGAATGACGTGCTCACCGTAAGTGAACGTCACACGGGCTTAACAGAAACTGCCCGCCTCCAAAGGGAGAGTGAGCTTGCTCGTGCGAGTGCGCAAGATTTCCTTGCAACTAGATCTGGCACCTCTAGACCTTCTTTATTAGTTACAGTAGAAAGCCCATATAGTCAGCACTCCACAGGTGATGATGCACCTGTCATACATCCTAAGGCCCCGGCTCCAGTCCCCATGAGTCTTAGATTAGATGCAACTAGTTCTTCCTCAGAGTATCCATATGATACTACTGACGGTTCAGCTTCTGAAGCTCAAAGTGAAGCCTCTGTGGAGAATCACCCTCCTAGAGCAGATGCCCTGTCTGCATCCTCTTGCTACGAGTCAGCAGAGCCCTCTTACTCGTCCCTAGCTTCTGCCCCCTTACTCTTGAGTAACAAAAAGAGTAAAACTAATCCTGCTATGTTTTTTGACCCTCCTTATTCTCTGCATGATGTCCAGACCAGGGACATCCCGTCAGGTACAGCAGCTAGGAAGCCTTACTTAAAAGCTGAGCATCATTCCACTGACCCACGCACAGGCTGGCACAGTGACGTACATGTTCCAGCTTCTTCCTCAAGGAGAAATGCAGGTATTTCTCAACTTGAGATGTGCAAAGGCTCACTGTTGCCCCCTATGGACAGAGACCAGGAAGGTAGAAAGCATGCTGGTGACCATTATCCTCCGCATGATGTCCAGACCAGGGACATCTCATTAGGTACCACAGTTAAGAAGCCTTGCATGAATGCTGAGCATCATTCCACTGACCCACGCACAGGCTGGCACAGTGACGTACATGCTCCAGCTATTTCCTCAAGAGGAAATGCAGAAATTTCCCAACTTGAGATGCACAAAGGCTCACTGTTGCCCCCTATAGACACAGAGCAGGATGGCAGGAGGCATGCTGATGTACACCACTGGCAGAACGTACAGACAAGGGACGTCTCACCAGGTAGAGCAGATAACAGGCCTTACTTAAACGCTGAGCATCATTCCACTGACCCACGCACAGGCTGGCACAGTGACGTACATGCTACAGCTTTTTCCTCAAGGAGAAATACAGATATTTCTCAACTTGAGATGCATAAAGGCTCAATACTGCCACCTAGGCACAGAGAGACAGGAGGCAGTAGGCATCCTATTGACCAAGAGTTACACCACTTGGATAGTGAAGGTCCACCTTCCTATTCTAATAGACATGTCCTTGAACATTTCCCTCGGTTAAAGTTACTAGATTCACTAGCCAAGGACATGGAGCCATTCGACCCAGCAAGGTCAAACTACCATGTTGAAGACTACCTCCAAGAAATTGAGTGTAGCCTCTCGGACTTGCCCTATGCAACAGAACGAGAGAAAGTGAAGCTAATTTGGAAAACCACCTCTAGATCAGTTCACACGTTCATAGAGTCACAGCCGTTTTCCATTAGGGACAGTTACACTCAGCTTTGTAAAGCCCTCGCTGAGGAGTATTCCTCTTTCTTTGACGAAGCTTCAGCATTCATGTCGGCCATTAAAATTAAGCACAAGCGTTCAGAGCATCCCAGAGATTACTTTAATCGCTTGAAACAAACTTTTTTCCAGGGAAGAAATGGACCCGGTCTCACAGAAGACCGAACCTTCAAATCCCTATTTTTGCACAATCTCCACCCTTGTGTGAGAACCCATGTCACACTTTTAGCACGCCAAGGTGACCTGTCGATGCGTGAGATCAGAAAGACCACGCAGACAGTTTGGGAGACTGTTGTGCAGCCCAGTCTGCCTGAAGGAGACTCCAAAGAGCTCCAAGATCCTCCCTATGCTTTCCCTGTAAATTCAGACACTGTTCTTTCTGCAGGCCCCTCTCACTACTCTCGCCACAGGGACAGAGCCAAGAGGTGGAAAGAGAGGCAGAACCAGTGGAAGGGGGGACAGCCATAGATAAAGATCAGTTAGTGGACCTCCAGCCTGAGCCAGGGGGGAGGTAGAACTGACTTTATATGAAGTTACATGTAAACCTTCAGCCTGTAAACATGTAGCTATGTTTCCAGATCTCTAACCCTTTAAAGGGAGATGTTCCTGGCATCATCTCCGCTCACAGTTCTGCATTCTCAATGCAATAGGTTCTTTACTAAGGGGGGTGTACCCGGCGTTACCTCCTAACTTCTACATTTTACCCCTCACACAGATCTTATTCTCTCCTCTACCAGTATAGCAAGTGTGAGATACTTAAATACTTGTCTATCATGGGATAGGATGAGGCATTACACCTCAGTTAAACCCCCATTTACATTTTACTAGATCTCACAAGAAGCCACACTCTAACTGGACATTAACCCAAATGTTTTAGTCCAGCAAGATCTTTCCTTTAAAGCATTGTTAGGTTTGTTCCAGCCAACAGACTAACACCAACATGTGCTAACTCCACACCTTTCTCCATGCCTGATGTATTTCCTCTTTTCCATCAAAGGCATTTAATCCTGCATGTGACCTTGTTTTCTTGTTGTAAAGCCAAGAGAAATCTAAGCCATGCATTAGTATCCTTTCATTGTTTTTCTTGATTTGGTTAACCTTAGTTACTGTTCAAGAACTGCCCAGTAGTGAACTTGTTGCCCAGATGTGTCTCTACAGCGTCTCCCAGCCATCTCATGGATTATGCTATGAGCGGGATGGACAACTGACTCATGGAATTGATCACCTTCCAGTGGATGCTACAGGGAACATGGACTGCATGGATAACCTTTTGTGCTCTTCAGGACTATGACATCAGCCCCAGTCTGAAGACCAAGGGGGGAATGTAGGTACCATGCTAAACCAGCAGGTGGCAGTACCACTGGCAACACATGGAACAAGCTTGCTTTGACGGAAGTAAGGGTGTGTCTACAGTTCAGGTGTTTAAATACCCTGAACAGCCATCCATCTCTCTCTCTCTGGTTTGACCGACACATAGGTTAGACCTATTAAAGAGAGGCTCCGTAATATCTCCTTCTCTCTCTGGTTTGACCGACACATAGGTTAGACCTATTAAAGAGAGGCTCCGTAATATCTCCCTCTCTCTGGTTTGACTGACACCGAGGTTAGACCTATTAAAGAGAGGCTCCGTCATTTCTCTCTCTCTCCGGTTTTTCTTTGAGAACACGCGAACTTTGCAACGACTAACAGCAAACAGCTGAAAGTCGTATTACTTCATTAACGAGCCCGAGTTACGGTGTAATCTAACCAGCAACCGATCAACGTTACCGCGACAACATATTCACCGAACGATTTCAATCAAGCTTGTTAACGCGGCCACACGGACTGAAACAAAGGCGATCAACTCCCTGTTGTTAAACCGTGAACGAGACTCGCGTTCCTGGACGATTCCCCAGCACACCTGGACGACGTCGTTTAATCAACGAGGAGCCTGCGGTGGAAATTCCCTCCCAATTCCAGGAGAATTCAGGGAGGACGACAAAACCCCAAATCCTCAACACGTGAGACTCTTACCGCTGGGCATAGTTCATCAAAGGGCATAGTTATTTGAACTACAGAGTTAACTAAGTTTTCTGTAAATACATTCTGAATGTGTTTAACTTTATTTTCATAATCTTCATCAAGATTTGTACATACAAAGTTCTCTTTGCTGTGCATGCCACCATCTTTTATTTATCTGATTAATGGACAACTTGTAGTCTTCCCCATTCTCAGACACATCACATTAATTTTTAGTTATTAAGCCAGCTCCATTACTCTTTGTTCTGACCACGTTGGAATAAACCAGCTGAGCTAATTAACACAGTCGCGCTGCTCTACTGTTTAAAGTCGGCGCCATTTTAGTTGCTTTGTTCTCTATAGGAGAACTGAAACTACAACTCCCGCCTCCTCACACGCGCACAAGCGCGTGCACACATTACTCTCCTCCCCTTTTTACACACACACACACACACACTAGATACCCAGTCTTCACTGTAAATGTACTGATCCTTGTTGATGCCGTTTGTTTTAGAATAGTTAGTTTTAAATAAATGTATCATTTATTTTCACCAAATTGTCTGTGTTGATGTCATTCAAAAGTGGTTGTTGCCAAAACCTCCAAAGAATTCATAGTTAAATCCTTCAGATACCAAACCATTAATTACCCTTAGTTAATAACTAAATGTTATGGTTCTGGTATAATTAGAATATGAGACTGATTCTAAATTAATGAGACTGATTAATAATTAAGGTAAAACAAATTATATCTACTTTAAAGGATTAGTAGGTGAAACCCCTACAAGGGATATACAGACACTGAGAGTCAGGAGTAGCAGCAAACATGGTGAATATTTGCTGAAACAAAGCAAAAGGGTCATCTGAAGACCAGCCACATCAAAGACATGCCTTGTAATGGGACAAGTTTGCATATATTTCTATTGTCATTCAAATCCAATCAATAAAAAAGTAGGGGGATGGCTTGAGAGAGAAGAGTAAGAGAAGGTCTGAACATTGTTCAGTACAGGAAAGGCTCCAAGACGTTCTCACATGGGCATATGGAGGACATTAAGACATTTTTTTCTTTCTTTCTTTTTTTAATGTTGACACTGGAGCCCTTGTGAAACATGACTCACAATGAACGCAGCTTTTAAGCCCGTGTTCGTCTTCCCCCACGTTGTTTCTGGTATGCTTTATTTGTCTGTCACCCAATAAAACATCCCACACAGCTTTCCTGAGACCACATGTCAGCTGGGTTCAGTCTTCTCATGCCACTTCCACTCTTACATCATCTAGGATTCTTCTTTGATGTACTACTAAACAATAAACAAGCTTTTAAAAATAACCTTTTTTTTAAGAAAAGGATCGATTGAATGGCCGGTTGTTGGTTTGGTATGAAGTGCCAACTTTAAGAACATAGAGGGCAGGAAAGCGGGAATGAAAAAGAAATGCAGCCAATGAAAATGAGAGAGATGGTGGTAAAGGGGGTGGTTCCTTGACCAGCACCACACAGCAGTGTGCCTGTTGAGGGTACTGGTGTGTGTGGGTGCTGCTTGGACTCTCATTAGAGTACACGTTGTTGGGGTGGTCTGAGCTTTATCTGGCTATGTATGGGTACCGCCTTGCTCAGGAAAACCTCTTCTCAGTTTGGTCAGGGCTTGAGGCAGGTGGTGCAGCCATGTGATGCATGTAGCACCTCTAGAGTGGTGGAGCTAGTGGGTGCACACTGTGGGCCTCTACTCTCTGGGCCACTTCCTTGTGGGTAAACTCCGTGGACCACCTCTTTAAAAGGGAACCCTATGGTACAATTCCCTGTTGACCACTCCTCTTTGGGCAAAGTCCACAGGTCACCCCTCTGGGCCACCTCCCTATGGGTGAGCCCTGTGGGCCGGTGCCCTGTTGGTGAACCCTGTGAGCCACTCCTCTGTGGGCCACCTCCATGAGGGTGAACTCTGTGGGTGATTCCTGGGGCTACTTCACTTCACTGTGTGAGCTATTCCCTCTGGCAAATCATGTGGGTCATTCCCTTATGGGTGAAACCCGTGGGCTAAATCCATCTGGCACTACCTTGTTGGGGAGCTCTGTGGGCAACTGCCTGATGGCAAACTCCCCTGTGGGGGAACCCTGTGGACCAGCTCCCTGTGGGGGAACCCTGTGGACCAGCTCCCTGTGGGCCAGCTCCCTGTGGGTGCACTCTGCAGTTTCTCTAGCTCATCTCCAACAATACTCACCAGAGCACCCACCAGAAACAAAGTAGAAGCAGAACTCATTTCTAGAGAGCAGCTCCTCTCACTAAATTCTTTTAATTATGCCTTTTTAGGTTGTTATGTGTATCACACTGAGAAGACTCTCCTTCAACGGTGTGCAATTGGATGGTTATACTCTATTGGTGTAAGTGTGTTGGGATGGGTATAATCTATTGATATGAACTTACATTGGGATGTCTACAGTCTACTGATGTAGGCATCAGTATTATTTTATTAGTGTATACTTATTTTGGAATGGCTACTCTTTATTGGTGAAGGCATTTACTGAGATTGCTTTACACTATTGGTGTATTCTTGTGTGGGTACGGGTTTGGTCCCTGCTGTGTGATTGCTGTAAGTGAGGCCTGGATGACTGGAGTCTGCAAAAGCAGAAGACCAGCAGGATCGTTTGTTCAGCTGGGCTGAGGCGGGATCGTGTGATTGGCTGAGATTCTTGGGAGACGGCAGGCGTCCTTTGAGGGTGCCCCCTTGTCTCAGCATGGGAGGGGCTCCAATTTCAGACCCTCAGCACATCACCACACTATGACTTCCTACTGCGATTTATCATGGCAAATTGGGAGATTCCAAGAAGCCATTGAGTTTGTCTTGGCCGTGTACCTTGTCACTCAGGTTTAGTCACGTGGCTACAGTTCAGTCTGTTCCATGTCCTTGACCACAACTTTACACCTTTTTTCCACAAACAATATCAGAGATGGCAGCGATTTTGCAGCCAGTCTGCATCTCTTGGGTGTATTAACTTACCCACAGCACTCTGCACCAGCCAGCAGACCAGGGCTCAAGTTTGTGCAGTGACGGCACCCTTTTAGTGTGAATGTATCATGAAGGCTTCATGTGCAGCCATCAGATCAGACTTGATTGCTCACGCCATCCACGTTTTGAACTCTCCATGTCAGACCTCAGCTTGGAGATGCCCTGGAATAGCTGTGTGATCGGTGGGATCGTGTATAAAGCACATGCTATTTTGGTGCCAGTTTATTTCTACTAATCTACTAATAGGGTTTTTCCTCCAAAATTCTTCTTTTGATCTGGACTCTGTTTATTCAGGCCACCACTAGTGAGTATATTTAGGAACCAGTATGGTCAGGTCCAGAAACATCTAGTTCAGCATCATTTGTCTGGCTCCTGGCAAAAATCTGAGGCCAAATATTGACAATGATCCCCCTCAGCAGGAGGGCTTCTGGGTAACTAAACAAGACTCCCACTGCACCACTCTTACTCCTTGGGAACTTTACAGTCTCATGTTGTTGTAAAAGATAGAGTTTCGATTTTTGTTCCAATGTTGGCAATTCTTTACAGCCTTCATATTCTCACTGACACAGTTCTAACTTGGCAGTTGTGGAGATTTACACTATTATTGATCTTTAAATCAAAAATACAAATATTCACACAGCAAAATCATATAAATGCACTCAGGGAACTTTGCATTGAAAGATGCAAAAAAAAAGCATTATCATTTACCACATATTACTTTATCAGTCTTTATTAGACTTAGATACAAGCAGCTAGTGCAATGCTGTACAGTTTTGAAGTTCTTTACTACAGTCAGTGTGAGCAGGGCTCCTGCAGTCCTTTTGACAAATACTGAAAGATGCACTTTGACAGTTTGGTGCCACTTTCCAATATATCTGCCTCCTCTCCCCCGCCTCCCAGTCAGCCGAGTGTGATTCTCCGGTCCCTCCCTGCTGTTTCAGTACCACATGCTGGAGTTACCAGAGAATGAAGGAGTTGGTTTTGTCACGCTGCGCTAGATTGTGTAGTCATGCGCTTCTTTTCCATGGTGTTACATACCCACAAACAATGACAGAGAAGACCAAGCAATGACACGTGATGAAGTAACACTCAATCACACGTAATGTTCAATAACAGGCAACACTTTATCACACCTAACTGTCAGTCACAAACATTCACTCATAACACACAGATTCTTAATCACAAGAATAAAGTTAAATACTCTGCTTGCTGCTTCCCCCTCCTTCTCTCTCTCTTCCTCCTCCTCCTCTCTCATCCATCTCTCTTCCTTCTCTTCCTCTTTCTCCTCTCTCTTCCTCCTCTCTTCCTCCTCTCTCTTCCTTCTCTCTCTTCCATCTCTCTTCCATTTCTCTTCTCCTATCTCTCTTCCTCCTCTCTCTTCCTCCTCTCTCATCCATCTCTCTTCCTTCTCTTCCTCTTTCTCCTCTCTCTTCCTCCTCTCTTTTCCATCTCCCTTCCATCTCTCTTCTCCTCTCTCTCTTCCTCCTCTCTCTTCCTCCTCTCTCTTCCTCCTCTCTCTTCCATCTCTCTTCTCCTCTCTCTCTTCCTCCTCTCTCTTCCTCCTCTCTCTTCCTCCTCTCTCTTCCTCCTCTCTCTTCCATCTCTCTTCTCCTATCTCTCTTCCTCCTCTCTCATCCATCTCTCTTCCTTCTCTTCCTCTTTCTCCTCTCTCTTCCTCCTCTCTCTTCCATCCTGCTCTTGCCTGAGTACAAATGCAGACCCTTCAAATCTCTGATGTCTCAGTGACTTTATAAAGGTGATAAAATCCTATGTTGAGCTTCTAAGTGCTTCCCCTAGCTGTTAGAATGGAGTGACATTTTTACCCTCATTCTAATGCATATTCTGTAAGCAGTGTTGAACAAAAAACTCTTTGAAGTAGTTTAAACTCCAGGGGGAAAATTGGGGAGCTGGGAAAGAAGAAAGTTGAAATGAACTCGGGCCAAAGCGAGGCCACGAACAAAGTAAGTTATCTTTGGTTTCACATCCATGTGCTGGCAGACGGTCGTCCTTTACGTCTTTTAAACGCTACATGGGCTACGAGGGCCTTCTGGTGCGCATGATCTACAAATCTGTGCTCTACGCATTTAAAATGAAAGTCGAGCTGGAGCATATATTGGAAGGATCTCTTGTAACATAGCAACGGTACAGAGGTACGGAGGGACTGTGATTCAAATTGAGCTTCGAATTTGCATTCTAAATGCGTAAAAGTGAGTAGTTGACATTTTCCTCAAAATGGAGTAAACGCTGCCTCTGTGTATCTCCTCACCCTCTAACAGCTATTTCATCCTCACTGAAAGACAGGAATAAATAACTGATCCTGGCTCTGAAAAAGGAAAAACACCCCCTTCTCTGCCCTTTTCAACAAAATGGATTTTGCTGCTCTGGGCTTGCTAAGTACTATGGCCAAAAAAACAGTCATTAACATTTTGCGCATTTTAATGCAGTTGGCAAATATTCATTACAGATTCCCAGATCACTTATGTGATGCACAACGTATTTCATGGCAGCTGTTAGTCAAACCGCGTTAGAAGCCACATTTCAGCATTTCTGCTGTCAGGCCTAAAAGTGGTGTAATAGAGTTTAATAGGTTTACAATTCTGTTAAATGACCAGCATGTTGGAGACAGGTATTAAGTATCTCCATCTGTTTCAATACACTATGTGTATGTGTGTGCATGCACACGTGTATGTGTGTGTGTGTGTGTGTGTGTGTGTGTGTGTGTGTGTGTGTGAGGGGAAGAAGACCCTTCTAAATGTTGCTCAGTTTGCACATGCTGAGATTTATTTAGAATTTCATACCCGCAATTTCCTTTTAAAGTAACAAACATGCACGTAAATAACATTCAGATTGAGGGACCTACAGAATAACACTGAAAAAAAAAACATCCGCTTAGCCCACTGTGCACCTGGAGTTTGTGTTTATCTGAGCTTTCTGCTATTGATAAATCTGGAAGGGAACTGGTTGGGCTCTGATACAAGACAAAACTGAGTACAGGGACAGCTTTTAAAGACAAACAGGAAAAAAAACATCCAATCTGGTCTTGCTAAGTGTTTGCGGGACGTTCTGAATGTCTTAGTCTTTTTCTGCAGTAGAGCAAAGACAGCCCTCCCCACAGGTGCTCCATCAGAGAAGGTCTGTGGCTGTAGACTCACGGAGCTGCAGCCGGACTCCCCGAAGCAGGTGGTGATTTACAGGGGCCCTGCAGCCCCGAGCTGAGCCCGTCTGCTGTTCCCGAGTTCATCCGGAAACCTTGCGAACGTGCACGCACAGCTGGTGCCAGAGTTTCCACATCCACACCCGTGTGTGTGTGTGTGTGTGTGTGTGTAGAGACATCTCACATTTGCTCACTAGCTGAATGTCCTGATGACTGAGCATTAGAGAGATGACTAAAGAACAGAGTGTTGATGAGGTGTTTTTTAGGACAGTAAGGCAGTCTGGGTTAGGGGTGGAGGATTTGTATCAGATGAAGGTTTATACAGTTTGTAAACAGAGATGTTCTACCGCATTTTGCTGCTGATACTTTTATTGTGAGGTCAGATTAACAGAACTTGATTAGCTTAAGATAATGATTATAGGTAGAAAAACGAGCCTCATAACCACTGCAGAATATGATAACAAAGCCATCACGTGTCCATATAATATCAATATCAATAATATTTATTTAAAAAGTGACTGTTCTTCAGATTTATTTAATAAGTGGAATGACAATCATTCTTGTCAGGTAATTTCCTGTTCAAGAGCAGGGTCTCTGATAAAATTAACTTAATCATAAGCTCATAAAGGTATTACTGTAACACACACTTAGACCATGGCACAATAAAGCAGTGGTGATCTCTTGATTTAATTCAAGGTCAAATGCTTTCAATTTAGTGTGCTGGCATGAGCCCAACCTGTATATTGAATATGTGCAGGGCATAGTTTTAGTATTCAAACATTTGTACAGGTAGCAATCTATTGAGTGGTGTGTGTGTGTGTGTGTGTGTGTGTGTGTGTGTGTGTGTGTGTGTGTGTGTGTGTGTGTGTGTGTGTGTGTGTGTGCGTGCGTGTGTGTGTGAAAAAGGGGGTGTTAATATATTAAGGGCCCTATATGAGTTTGAGGACAGGACCTCTCTGCTATGTGAGCTATTAGCTGCTGATAGCTGAAGCATGCCGTGTTGTGGTCAGCGTGGGGTTCAGAGTGGGAGTCAGGGACAGATGTCCTGGGTCACGCAGTCTGAGCTACAGGCCAGTGGAGATTAATGCAGTCCAGGGGGAAGCATGCAGCTATGTAATGCAGACAAATATCTCTGTTGACAGCACAGAGACAATATAAGTGGCAGGATAAGGGAAAGTGTTAGAGCATGCTCATGTGTGCAAGTGCTTGTGTGCACGAGTGTTTGCATCTGCATGAGAATGCACGTGATGATGAAGGAGATGATGAAGATGAGGAATGAGAAAGGTACAGGATGTGAGAAAGCCAGAGAGTCCCTTGACCTCGGCCTGTTTGTAATTAAATGACGACAAACAGTTAAAAAAAAATAAATGACTGAGATTAGCTGGCTGAAAAGTGTAGTGTGTTGTTTTCGCTAGCCGGATCCATCCAGGAGCCAAGACAAACTCAGCACAGGAGGCGGACTGAGGGGCAGAGCTGAGCTCGTCCGCAGGGGTTTCATTTCTGCTGCCAAAGACTCCATACGCGTGTTGCTCTCAGAGGCGTGAAGAGCACCGAGAGAGCGACACCATGGTGTCAGCACGCCTGTCATACCTGCAGGGATCTCGGTGTGTGTGCACGCGCGTGGGTGTGGGCGTGTGTACAGAAAACACATAGGCGTCATTGATAAGGACAAGATCCTCTCGTGGGCCTATCAGTTGGACCTGGCTTAAGAGAGGTGATGAGCTACCATGAGGTGTAGAAGTGTTTTGGACATGGTGGGAAGTGTCAAGACCCTTAATCATACAGCCAACAGCACAAGAGGGTCTCTTTCTCTCATACTTGTACACACACACACACACACACACACACACACACACACACACAGACACTCTCCTCCTCAACATCCTGCTTACCTGGTAAGGAACATGTCTTCAGCATTTAACTGGTATCTTTCTGCAGGGCTGTTAAAATGCTTCCATGTGTGTTTTTTAACTGACTGGTGCTCAGTTTGGCTTCAGGACTTTCCATCTCTGTCCACCTCTGATACATGATACTAGCTAGAAAAAAGAATGATACCCCTGAGAATTACTGGGCCAGACCGGTTGTCATAACAAGTTGGAAGAACAAGGGGGATTTTTGTCATTCTTCGCATATGTGAAGGTAGTTGTGCTGATTTCTCAAGGGAAGTTGGCAAGAAGGTTTTTTTCTCCTTCCTGCTTTGTAGTCTTAGTCATTGTGTTTATTTGGACTGTACGCTGGATTGCACAGCTAATGCAAATGACAGTGCCTGGCATACCTTAGCAGCAGAGAAAACTGTCAAACTGAAGGACAAAGATCTATTGTTTGGTTTAAAACTGCATCATGCATTATCCATTTGTCTGCCTTTTACTTTTCTTGACGCTCCAAGGGAGTTTCGGCGGCGACGTTATCCTGCACTAATCCTGCACTAAACCACATAATTAATCAGAGTAACCACCCAAATGAGAGACCTGCTGAGACTCGCTTTGGCAACACGAGAGTCTCAATTTTCAATGTCACATAAAACACTAAAGTGGCACATATTTACAAAACTGTTACAGTATGCTTGATTAGCATTAGTACATGCCAGGATTTCTTTTTATTAATTTCTTCATGTGAACACGTACATAAAATGAGTCTGTACACTGTGTATACAGAATGTGCAGACTGTAACGTTTGGTGTAATGGCAGAGAGGGCAATGATAACGCTTCTGTTTCCTGTTCTCATTGATTTACTTCATTTTTACTTGCTGTCATCATTCATTGGTATTTCATATTAATTTCCATTCATTGTCTTTACCGCTTAATCCTGTTAGTCGGGGTCACGGGTGGATGGAGGCAATCCCAGCATCATTGGGTGAAGGCAGGTACACCATGGGCAGGTGGCCAGTCCACCACATGGCCAACACACACACACACACATCTACGGGCAATTTAGGGTGACCAATCAACCTAACATCTTCAGACTGTACCAGAGTACCTGGAGAAAACCCACACAGGCACAGGGAGAACATGCAAACTCCACACAGAGCAGACCAGACTGAGAATCGAACCCAGACCATCTTGCTATGAGGCAACAGAGCTAACCACCACACCACCATGCCATCCTTTCAGGTTGTACAAAATGTTTGAGTAAAGCAATTCAGAGATTCCAATTTAATGTTCTACAATTTCAGCTTATTTTTGAGCATAATAGTATGGTCAACATATGCACACACTGTGGTGATCATTTTATACTCTTACATTTCTCATGACCATAGGCAGGTTTGTTAAGGAATTAAAAATAAACTTTATACTTGCAATATTATTGTAAGTTTGGACTTTCAGAATAAATTTGAAGTGACAAACCAAAGCATTCGACACTTCTGAAGTTCAGAAATGTAAATCATGAAATGGTCCCTATGGGCAAACCACCAAAACGAAAAAGATCAGAACTAATGCCTTCCACATGCATACTGAACACAAAGAAATCAGGACTTCTGCCAAATAATATGATACGCCGATCTAAACCGAGATATGGAAAGCAGCTCTGCTAGAACTGCACTCTATGCAGTGCGGTAAGCCCATGTCTGTCCTAAGCATCTGCACTTGGGTGACACTAAATTTATCAAGTCATCAGGTATCGCATTGCAGAACTAATCATTCATTTTTAACCAATAACTCGAATTTCCTACCCTGCCCCACCCTAAAAAAAACCCTTCAGCAATAGCCTGATTTTGAGACAAATAAGCACCTTTTACACACCAAACCCACTGCTAGATTCGAGATAGGTGCAGAGCTACAGTACAACTAAGGTGAACTAAGGCATCCTCTTTCATTTTAACATGACCTTATTTTTCTCTTAAAGTCATGCATTAAAATTCCACTCAGAAAATATACCTTGTGTAGGAATGTGTGTGCATGTGTGTGTGTGCGTGTACAATAAGGAGAACATGTCAATACATATGTGCATATACAAATGTTTTGGTATGAATATGTTTGTGCATAACTGCTGTGAGCATGGTTTCTGTCTCTCAGTGATGTGACAGTAGCCCCCCCCCCGACCTGCAGTCTGGGTGTAATCACAGGGCAGGGGCAGCACGTGGGCAGGTGCACAGACCACTCTCGTCCAGAACGTAGCAGTTAATCTGAGGTGCCAGAAGTCGGACTGTAGGCGCGGGAGGGTAAAATAGGAAGGGAAAAAATGAAGAGTTTTAAAAAAATGACGAAAGCATGAATTATGGAGGCCAGACTGGCCTTGGATTCCTTTATTTTTGCCCTTGCTCAGTCTATCACTCCCAGGAAAATAGAAAGTTTGTGTGACACATTTTTACTGAGAGGAAAAAGAAAGTTTCCATGAAGAAGAAGCAGACAAAGTGGTGATTTTTTGTGCTTGTATTGCCCTTTCTCTCCATAGTGCGTCATTTATTTGCAGTGCCATGCTTCAATTAATCAGGGGTAGGTGGCAGGCACCGGCCTTCAGCTACTGCCACCCGAGAAGCAAACAGAAAGAGTAGAAGCGAAAGAGAACAAGTGACTCTTACAGAGCCCACATGCTTATGAGCTACAGAGATGGACGAATCAATGGCACAAATCAATACATTTTATCATCTCATGCTGTGGCCTCTGGCCCTCCTGCATGC
>NC_135219.1:25321531-25346531 GCF_052324685.1 Brachyhypopomus gauderio
AGGCCTACTCTCTAAGTATTTGCATGCGGGGCCAATAATTTGAAGTTTGGTGCATAAATAGTAGTAATTGTGTTGTTGTCTCGATAGGAGATGTTGGAAGTCTAGCTCACCTACATATGTCACGATTATACTGTCTAAGGCATTTAAAAGACCATCAGTCTTTGCTAAAATTATATGGCCTGTAGTTATATATGAACCTTAACCTTTCTCTGCGACATTTCGCTATATTTCACATTACTATTAAATACAGCGATTAAAATAAGAATAACATCCAAATTGAAGACAGTGCTATTAATTCCTATTGTTAACAAAATGAAGAAAAGAAATTAAGAAACGAAAAGAAATGTAATCAGTTTCCAGGAACATATGTACTTTTGTCTCAGCTTGCAAGTTTTCATATCAGACTAATGTATAATGAATATAATTCTAAATCTAAACTCATATGAAGACATGGCCGTGGGACTTATATCGGACATTTATCCTGGACACCCTATCTACCATTTTAACAAATGGTTTGATTCAAGGCAATAAATATTAAAGTCGTCGTTTGCTCTTATATGATCATGATAATGTTAATGGGAGAACAGGATAAAATGGGATAAAAATATATTTGAAGAAACTGGCGATACCTGATGTATTTTGGATAGGATTAAAAAAACCAAAGAACAAAACAAACTTGTTAGTTGCTTGGCTTTTTTAATGCAGATCAATTGAATGAATATATTTAGGTTCATTTGCATATATTGAAATGTATAGGCCTAATATTATTTTAAAAGCAGGCTTTATCATTATTTGAACAAAGTTATATTGTAATTCTGATTATTTTGGTCCAGTATTATGCGTCATGCGTGAGCCTCATCAAATGTGTTACGTCTTATGATTCAGTGCGTAAATTCAATTTTAGTGCAGTTAGAAAGAATCATTCCACCCGACGTCAAACTGTAACACATCGTGGTGCGTCATTCGTGTGTACGTACACACTGGTTTGACTGGTCTAGTCACTGCGCTCTTTCCCTCAGTGGCAACACCCCCCGCGATCTCCCGGGCTCAGTCATCTCCTCACGCTCACCAGGATCCATCCAGTCTGCTAGGCTGTCATCAAGACCCTCTGCCTCTGTGGGAAGAGATGTAAATAGTGATAACGAGAAGGATTGGACACGTTACGTTGCTTTGTAGATCCTGTGTTCAGACTAACGCAGGAGATAGGAAAAAATGAGAACCTTTCGGGTTTCAGAAGTCGTCTTACTTGAAGATACCTGGAAGAGGACAATCTTACAAGACTGACAGCTAGATAAACGGATGCACATTACTCCTAAACAACGTTTTTGTCGGTTTTATTTATAAAACATTGTGTTTCTTTTACGAGTTTGTTTGAAATAGAATTTTATTTTAAAATTGTGCAGTTAAACGAAGCTATCTCAAGTTAGGACATGCTCTATCAGATATACGGATTACGAGTCAGATCACTTAAACCGGATACTCAACGGAATTGAACTATTGAAACTACCTCCTCGTTAACTCCGGACACAAGTGGAACTTCCCATTATCTGGACATCTTTACATGATCAGAATCTGCACATGCTGATGGCGCAGAGGGTAAGCGGCACTGAGAACCGGCATTTATAAACACGCCTCATGACCAACTTAATCCCTCAATCTTTAACTGTAGCTCTTATCTTTAGTGCCCTGCTGCTCTGGTGTTTTTTTAACTTTGAAGTCAAGGCAGTAATAGCCTCTGTTCTTCTCTGGTGTAGTATGAAGACTTAGCCCACTACGGTGGCGGGATGGACGGGGTTGGGGTTCCGGCATCGATGTATGGAGACCCGCATGCTCCTCGGCCTTTGCCGCAAGTCCACCACTTGAACCATGGGCCACCTGCCCATACTAACCAGCACTACGGGGCCCACGCGCCGCCCAGTCTCGTGCCCAGCCTTGTACCTGGCGGCATGGGCTCTGCTGTCAACGATGCTCTTAAGAGAGATAAGGACCAAATTTACGGGTACGTTTAGAATGAATACGCTCGGACATTTCGAGCACTGTGGAAAATAATTTGGATTAAAACAAAAAACTGGATCACTATAAGTAACAAATAACGTAATAGACAATCGAAATGTGGCACATGGTGAACATGTAGCAATATATACATGGTGAACATGTAGCAATATATACATGGTGAACATGTAGTAATATATACATGGTGAACATGTAGTAATATATACATGGTGAGCATGTAGTAATATATACATGGTGAACATGTAGTAATATATACATGGTGAACATGTAGTAATATATACATGGTGAACATGTAGTAATATATACATGCCAGTCCTGATTATATAATTGTATAATTATAGGTAAATAATGTACAGCCTTTTAAAAACATCTCTCTGTAAATTAAGGTGAATAAAATAAAAAAAAAAAACACCCAGTGAGTCAATAAGCGTACGTGCGCATTGTAGCATTGCATAGTTGCACGAGCATCGAATTATGTTTGTTTATATGATTATTACAGATTAAATAGTCAGAAGATGTTTATGGATTTGGTGGTTGTAGGCACCCGCTATTTCCTTTGCTGGCGCTGGTTTTCGAGAAATGCGAGCTTGCCACATGTACGCCCCGAGAGCCTGGGGTCGCAGGCGGGGACGTGTGCTCCTCAGACTCCTTCAACGAGGACATTGCTGTCTTTGCCAAACAGGTGGTTGTCAAACAATTAATCATGTATCAAAGTCGATAACAAATCTGTTGATTTGCTTACATTGCATTTTTACTTTTTAATTGTTTGTTAATTTTTATTGGACTAATAATTTGTTGATGTGCTTGTTCAAAATAAACGAGAATTTTGAAGTCAATGAAGTCAAATGTATCTATCTATTTATATATGTACAAAATACTAAATAACGATTTTTCTTGATTAGATACGGGCAGAGAAACCATTATTTTCGTCAAATCCAGAGTTGGACAATTTGGTAAGTATAAAACTAAACTAAATCTCTCTTATGTGTCTGTCATAAAGTTCTAATACTAGCGCTGCTAATATGAGATGTTTTAGAGTAACTGAGTAGTGATGACACATACAGTGTGTGGAGAGCCTCAGATCAGCGGGGACGAGGGCAAACATCGGGGGGAGATTTTATATTTTCTGAAACACTAGGCAGGAAAAAATATGGGTTTTCTGGCTAAGCTCACTTCCTCGCTTGTTGTCTCCGCGGTGTCTTTTTTATCGAATATGATTTGCTTTGAACTAAATTGCCAATTTAGTTTAATAGTTTTTTTCTGATTCTCACAATCTTTTTGCTTTTGTTTATTTTTAACCAGATGATTCAGGCGATACAAGTATTACGATTTCATCTTTTGGAACTGGAAAAGGTATATTCGTGTAGTCTGTTGGATTTAACTACAACCCTAAATAAAATTAAATAAAATAGATATAATAAATTAAGAAGTCTATCAGTTTATTTTTTTATCATTTGCATCAATGTGGTATTTGTTCTTACACAGGTGCACGAGCTATGTGATAACTTTTGCCATCGATACATTAGTTGCCTGAAAGGAAAAATGCCCATTGATCTTGTAATTGAAGATCGGGACGGATGCAAGTCTGACTACGACGACCTGTCTGGATCGACAAATCTCGCCGATCACGTGAGTTTTCTTTGACTTTCACGTATGTTCATCTTCTGAACGTTGTCTAAGATTTTTTCGCGTCAATATATATATATATATATATATATATATATATATATATATATATATTTACAGCCAAATCAGTATGTTTAACCCTGGAAAAAAAAGAAAAATCAATCATTTTCTTTATTGCAGTGTTCATTTTGAAGAATGGAAACTGTTCATTTGAATGGTTCAGTGTGAGGTAATAGGTGATATTGTGTAATATATGCGTCTGTATTTTTGAATGAGCTTTGATGATGACGATGATGATGATGGTGATGAAGTGCAGGTTGTAGTCATTGTGGCAGGTAGGGTCAGGCTTTGTAGTCAACTCCTCTGTTAGCCCTAATGATCAGTGTTAAATTTGCACGTGAATACTTCATTGTCTTTGAACTGATTGGATTATTATTGTTGTGGGGGGGGGGGTCTTTGGTGACCCAGAAACCCATGGTGGGGGATTCAGAGGAGAAATTTTTGCCATCGCCCCCCACCCTAAATCATTTTCTACAATCCTCACAAACCTTTCTCCTCACAAACCTTCCTCTTTACAAACACACACATGCACACAGACAAACATACACTCATACAGATACACACACACTCATGCACACACACATACACAAGCTGTATCACCTCACCCAAATGTATTACCCTCTTCCTGGGTAAGCCGAGGAGAGGAAGAGACAGACACATTTGAAGTCTTGTTCTCAGATTATTAAGTGTTATAATCCACCTCAAATGCTAAAACATTCGTAGCTTCAGTCTGTGGCTTCTATCCACAAGATCACAAATTACAGTCCTGCCATTACTCTGAGAGACAGCTTTACTAAAACTTAATTAATGAAAAAACATAATTAAAGTATTAATATATTAATTAATGTATTAATATATGCAGAAAACACATCCTTCTCATCCATATATAGTAAGAATTTTAATTATGTTTCTTATGTACATGAATAATGATATAAAAGGACAGCAGACCTCTGAACAACCATGTATCCACCCCACCACCACTTAAACACACACGCACATGCACACGCAACCGCACACACACACACACACACACACACACACACACACACACACACACACACACACACACACACACACACACACACACACACACACACACACACACACACACACACAGTAACTGCTGTGCGTCCTAATGAGTAAACAGTGAAGAGTCTTATTCACACAGTTTTATTGTTCATTGGGCTTTTTCTAGGCCTGTTTAGAGCTCTCTGTCTGATCACCATCAGGCAAACAGCTGACGCTAAGAACATGAAGAGGCCAGGCAGGCATTTGTGTTCAGGCTGAGCTGTTTGAGTGCCTGGGCTCTGCATATAAAGAGACTACCCTGGTCACTGGCGTGTGTTCTGACAGCAACACGGCAGCTACCTCAGGAACTCCCCTGATCATTTTTCTTGCTCTTGTACTTCAATCTCTCCTGCTTTGTTTGGTTGTAGGTTTGGGGTTCTGCTTGTGTTTGTAATACTTTTGTTCATCTGACACAGGAAATATCTGGACAGGCAGAATGGTAACCTACATTATTTTGAGGTTTTCACTGAAAATGGACATTCAGAACACTCAGTAACATCAGTATTGATCGTGGCATCCTGTGCAACAAGCTGGCATTGATTTTGTGATGAAGCTCTAGCAGTTCCACTAATGTCTGACAGTTCTGCTAATGTGTTGTTTTTCGTCTCTCCCTGGTACTGACACTGGACTGGAATGGAACCAGAATCCAGCTTCCTGGAGAGATCTAGATGATGCCCACTCCACTCCGTCAGTGGGCACGCCGGGGCCGTCCAGCGGGGGCCACGCCTCTCAGAGCGGAGACAACAGCAGTGAACTCGGTAGGATCCCTCCACACACATTCTATAAGTCATTCTGTAAGGCTCTGCCTGCTTGGGTTCTACCATCATTAGAGTTAGTTCATTCTTTCTTAATCCACTAGCCATTGTTTGACTTTTGATTATTGTTCCCAACTTGGGGCATACAATAAACAATGGAGCAGCTAATTAGTGTTAATTAATAGTCAACCCAAATCTTCATGTGAAAACACAAAATAAAGGTACAATGCTGACATGTTAGAAATTTAGCTTGACTATATTTGTCCTACATTGTTTTTGTCTGTTTTGGTTTGTGTGATTTGGGGGTCACTTAGTGGCAAAAATGTATCTGAGCATATATTTCATATCTATGTATTATTCATATATACTATCTGCTTGGAAATGTAAATATATTAGTGGATTTTGTGTATTTTTTTCTAGTTGGTTGACTAAATGAGTTTCACTCTAATATACATTTGCCAGGACTCCTGCATTGCCTAGACTTCTATTCCCAAACTGTACTGGAACAGAGTGAGGTGTCATATTGGTGTGTGTGGTGTCTATTCAGTGATTTACTGGCTGAGGACTAAAATACCACCATTAGCTCATATATTTCCCAACTGCATTTCTTCCTTTCTTGAGGAAATGTGTTTATGGCATGTTTTTGTTACTGTGTGTAGCTAATGGTGTCAATAAGAAAAGCCTTTAAAACCTTCTTTGCCCCAGAGCCCATCAGGCATCAGTGGGTTGGCCACTGAAAAGAAGAATAGGAGGATACTTTGCAAGACAAGAGAACCTCCAAAAGAATGAAAGAAACTCCAACCACATAGATTTGTCTTTATCTTGCAGTTACAATACCAGAAAACACAACAGCAAAAATTCTTGAGCTAGCTTTACCTCTGAACCCCACACACTATCAGAACCCCACATTTCACTCTGAAACAGTGATATTCTGAGTATGGTTGTAATGCCTACAGTGCTTTAGCAAAACTACTAGTGTTTGTGTGTGTGTGTGTGTGTGTGTGTGTGTGTGTGTGTGTGTGTGTGTGTGTGTGTGTGTGTGAGCGCGTGCGTCTGTGTGAGTAAGGGGAAGAGCATGGGGTGTTTTTTTTCCCACCATGCTTTGTTAAAACAACAGCAGGGGATATCCAGGGTCTGTGGCCTTTTGACCCTGCAGAGAATGTTTTGAAGTATGGAGTGAGGGATCGTGGGTGTCACGCCATTAGCCAGCAGGGCCCAGGAGTACAGGCAGGGCACATCAGAGTCAGGGTGAAAGAGACCTGCTGCTCCCACTGCGCCCTAGTATTTGCCCGCTTTATCATGCAAGAAATGGGCAAAGCAAACACTCTTTTCCCTGAGAAAAGGCTAAGGGTCAATGAAAAGTCACTGCAGCCCATGTTCATGGGGTAGTGGACCCCTGCCAGCTCTCAGTGTTCCTTCTCCATCAGTGCTGTGTCCTCCTGCCAGTGCCCCTAGTCAGCACAGTGTATTTGCTGCACATGGGAGAGTGTTGGCAGTGGTGTGTCTTAGCCTGGTTTGATCCTGGGGGGCCCTGGGGGGCTGCTGTGTGCAGCCTGGAGGGCTGGAGTGACGTTAGGGCTGTAAAGCCTTGATTTTCCGAACCTGCTTGGCCTCAAGTGTTCTCTTGTGGGAACATCAATATGCCTCCGTACTGTAGCCCCTCACATCACTAGTGAGGGACAGAAGAGTGGGAAAGGGAGGAGGCCATTCATACAAGACAATCCCAAACATTCGAAAGCTTGCAGGGATGCTGGACCCAGGAATGTCCATCACAAAGGACAAATCTAAACAAAAGGATGCAGAAGGAAATTCCAGGCCTATGTGGTCTATGTGGTCTCTGTGGTCTGTGTGGCCTATGTGGTCTATGTGGTCTGTGTGGTCTGTGTGGTCTATGTGGTCTGTGTGGCCTGTGTGGTCTGTGTGGTCTATGTGGTCTGTGTGGCCTATGTGGTCTATGTGGTCTGTGTGGTCTATGTGGTCTGTGTGGCCTATGTGGTCTATGTGGTCTGTGTGGTCTATGTGGTCTATGTGGTCTATGTGGTCTGTGTGGTCTATGTGGTCTGTGTGGTCTATGTGGTCTGTGTGGTCTGTGTGGTCTGTGTGGTCTCTGTGGTCTGTGTGGTCTATGTGGTCTGTGTGGTCTCTGTGGTCTGTGTGGTCTATGTGGTCTATGTGGTCTATGTGGTCTGTGTGGTCTATGTGGCCTATGTGGTCTATGTGGTCTGTGTGGTCTATGTGGTCTATGCGGCCACAATCTGAATGTCTATGTGGTCTGTGTGGTCTATGCGGTCTATGCGGTCTGTGTGGTCTATGTGGTCTGTGTGGTCTGTGTGGTCTATGTGGTCTGTGTGGTCTATGTGGTCTGTGTGGTCTAAGCGGTCTATGTGGTCTCTGTGGTCTATGTGGTCTATGTGGTCTCTGTACCCCTCAGTGACTGCAGAAGCTGTACAGCAGGATGTTTGGATCTTTGTTTTTAAACAAAGCTAGATACTCACCACTGTTCAGATAATCAATAGTTAGTCATTAGCTTAATCTACCAATAATGGTATAAAGTGTTGTCTAGACCATTTATTTAAACTTTCCTAAAAACTTTAATGAATGTATTTATGAGAATTTACCCTCAGAGCTCCCATGCTTGCTAGCATCACAGCCACCTGGGAAAAATAACCTGAACCTTCAGGATACATGTAATCAATATGTAATCAATATGCTTTAAGGGAAACGATTAGTGAGAAAAAATGCATTTGCTGCGCTCAGTCAGTAAGTGCTGTGCTACGTCAGAGCTGTGCTAAGTCAGAGCTGTGCTACGTCAGAGCTGTGCTAAGTCAGAGCTGTGCTAAGTCAGAGATGTGCTAAGTCAGAGCTGTGCTAAGTCAGGGTTGTGCTCAATAATTATCCAGGCTGTTGCACTAGAGAGTGTGAATCATGGCTAGCATTAAGAAGTACAGCCAGTGATAGATTGAGGTCGTGACAAGCTCATTAGGCAAGCAAACAGGATTTATTCTGTGATGCGTGCAGGGTGGTGCTTATCAGCCTCCACTAGTGCCACTGCCCTTCGTATTTGGGACACAAATCTATCTCCATCCATCTCCATCCATCTTCAGCTCATCTTTATGTCTGCTAAAGATTATTGTGAGAACGTTAGGTCCTGCTTGCTCTTAGGTCCTGCTTGCTCTTTGTTGCAACAGGTATGTCAACGTGACACAACTGCATCACAGACCACTGCAAATGTACAAAAACTTACAACATCAATTCACATTCTCTCAGATCATGAGCATGAGAAGAACAGTGCAGTAGAAAAATGGGAGAGCGGGGTACGTGCAGGCAGGCAGCCACTGCTCTGTATCTTAAGGTGCTGTGTTTCCTCCAGACACCCCGAGGGCATCCCGCAGCCTTCCCCGCGGCTGCAGTGGCCCCCCTCTGTGCTGCACGTGCTGACCACAGGCCGGCGGGCTGGGCAGAGCTCTCCGACACTCAAGCCTTTAAACCCAGCACTGTCACACAGGCTGCACAGAGCCAGTTGCCAGGGAACAGTCAGAAGCGATTAGCGTTGGTGGGGATCTGCCCTGCGGCCTTCCCTTTCTGGAGCAGCAGGGAAAAAATGAGGGTAGGGGGGCAGAGGGAGTCTTCCTTAGACGTAATGAGGTTCTTTCATTCTCTTGCCTTTTTTCTTTGTTTCTTTTATCTTTCATTTTCTTTCTCTTTCTTTTCCTTTCAAATTTGCATTGTGTTCTCTCTTTCATCCTTCATGTCTACTTCTTTTTTTGTTTTTAATGATTTTCTCATTCATTTTATAGAGTTATCGCTTGAATTTCTAAAATGCAAAAATAGTAACAAATCAATAATTTAATGACCCTAAGTCACAGTTGTAAGGGTCAATAGTATTGATTATCCTCGTCAGATTATTTTTCACATAGTGTTTTAAGAAACACTTGTGAATCACTGTACATCACTGTAGTTTGTTTGAAATGTCATTTTACAAATGTGTTGGTGAAGAAAATCTAAAGTCAAAGAACAAACAAAAACTTTTCTCTAACAAGCCCTAGACAGACACACCATTGCTCTGTCCTGCACTTGCATAATGCCATGAGTCAGGCCTCTGTCCACCCCCCGCGGGTCCCACAATCTGAATGTCATTATTCATTAGCTGAAATATTTATGCATGAATTTGGAGAATATAGGCTGCTTTGATTGATGCATCTCCAAAAACAAGGAGACACGGCAGGGCGAGTCTTAAGAAAAGTCGGGTTCCTGTCCCGCCTCGGGGGAGGAGTCCCTTAGATACATTATTCACATACCCTCCAGGCAGGCTTTCAAGGCATCTCTGCCCTCAGGCCAAGAAAAATAAGCATGGCTGTTAAAAGTGAATCATCTCTGCTGATACACAACTAATAGAGGAAGGATAGAGGGAGTGAAGAAAAGAGGAAAAGAAGGAGAGTGGTAGAGTGAAAGAAAAAGTGGGAGAAGGAGGTATAGGGTGGGGGGGGTAACAAGGTGAAGGACTGTTCCTGTAAACCAGGACTCAGCCTCCAAGCTCAAGCCTAAGACTGAGGGATTAAAATAATCTAAATGGTAACAAAATAATCACAATGAAAAGTCAAACACAGTTTGGACTATATGATAAAAAGTAATAAGACCATACAGTGCATGTCTAATTTCTTAATCAAATCAACTGGACATAGTTTGTCTCTATAGACTATGTCAGGTTTATATACATCTACTTATTGATATAAATATTAGGTTCTGGAACCAAGTAAACTGACTGTCAACTTTTGAGCACTATTTAATATTTCTGTTATTTACATATCCTCATTATCTATGCTCTTATTTACATATCCTCATTACCAATGCACTTATTTACATGTCCTCATTATCTATTCTGTTCTTCTGTTTTGTTACCTTCACATACCTGCTGCAGCTACACCGATCAGAAATTCCCTTTGCTGTGTCAAATTCTCATTCGAATATCCAGCGTGCTTTGTCAAGCATGGAAATGGGACGTTCCTTATTCCATGTCAAAACTAGAGCTCACATTGAATTAATGGTTCTGGAGTTTGTGTTGTACTTTACTGATCTGAGTGAGGCACCAGAGAATGAGACAGAACAAGAGGAACAAAACAGTCTAAGCACTGTTGATGTTGTGTAGCTTTCATGTTTGAGGTTCAGTTGGAATAGTTTACTAAAACCTCACTTAAAAACCTCGTAATTGTTTTCACTCTTCTTTTTCTCACTCTCTCATGTCCTTTCTGTCTTTCATTTAGGAGATGGCCTAGAGAACAATTTAGCGTCTCCGGGAACAGGTGACGAGGACGATCCTGACAAGAAACGGCAGAAGAAGCGAGGGATTTTTCCCAAAGTGGCGACAAACATCATGCGTGCGTGGCTCTTCCAGCACCTCACAGTATGTGGAGCACCACCAACACCACCACCACCAACACCAACACCACCACCAACACCAACACCAACACCACCACCACCACCACCATCACCACCACCACCAACACCACCACATCCACCACCACCATCACCAACACCACCACCAACACCACATCCACCACCACCATCAACACCACCATCACCACCACCATCACCACCATCACCATCCACCACCACCACATCCACCACGACCACCACCACCACCAACACCACCACCACATCCACCACCAACACCACCACCACATCCACCAACACCACCACATCCACCACCACCACCACCACCACCACCACCATCACCAACACCACCACCAACACCACCACCACCACATCCACCACCACCAACACCACCACCACCACCATCACGACCACCACCACCAACACCACCAACACCACCACCACCACCAACACCACCACCACATCCACCACCAACACCATCACCACCACCACCAACACCACCACCACATCCACCAACACCAACACCACCACCACCACCATCACGACCACCACCACCACCACCAACACCACCACCACCACCAACACCACCACCACATCCACCACCACCACCAACACCACCACCACATCCACCACCACCACCTCCACCATCACCACCACCAGCAACACCACCACCACATCCACCACCACCAACACCAACACCACCACCACATCCACCACATCCACCACCACCACCACCACATCCACCCCATCCACCACCACCACCAACACCACCAACACCACCAACACCACCACCACATCCACCACCACCACCAACACCACCACCACATCCACCACCACCACCACCACCACCAACACCACCACCACCACCACCACATCCACCACCACCACCAACACCACCATCATCACCACCACCACCACCAACACCACCACCACATCCACATCCACCACCACCACCACATCCAACACCACCACCATCACCACCACCACCAACACCACCACCACATCCACCACCACCAACACCACCACCACCACATCCACCACCACCACCACCATCACCACCACCACCACCACCACATCCACCACCACCACCACCATCACCACCACCACCACCATCACCACCACACCACCACCACCATCACCACATCCACCACCACCAACACCACCACCACCATCACCACATCCACCATCACCAACACCACCACCACCACCACATCCACCACCACCATCATCACCACCATCACCACCACCATCACCACCATCACCACCACCATCACCACCATCACCACATCCACCACCACCAACACCACCACCACCATCACCACATCCACCATCACCACATCCACCATCACCAACACCACCACCACCACCACATCCACCACCACCATCATCACCACCATCACCACCACCATCACGACCATCACCACCACCATCACCACCACCACCACCACAAACACCACCACCACCAACACCACCACCATCACATCCACCACCACCACATCCACCAACACCACCACCACCATCACATCCACCATCACCACCACCACCACCATCACCACCACACCACCACCACCATCACCACATCCACCACCACCATCACCACCAACACCATCCACCACCACCACATCCACCACCACCAACACCACCACCACCAACACCACCACCATCACATCCACCACCACCACATCCACCAACACCACCACCACCACCACATCCACCACCACCACATCCACCACCACCAACACCACCACCACCAACACCACCACCATCACATCCACCACCACCACATCCACCAACACCACCACCACCATCACATCCACCACCACCACCATCACCACCACCACCACCATCACCACCACACCACCACCACCATCACCACATCCACCACCACCAACACCACCACCATCACCACCATCACCATCCACCACCACCACATCCACCACCACCACCACCAACACCACCACTACCACCACATCCACCACCACCACCATCACCACCAACACCACCACCACATCCACCACCACCACCACCATCACCACCACCACCACCAACAACACCAACACCACCACCATCACCACCACCACCACCATCACCACCACACCACCACCACCATCACCACATCCACCACCACCAACACCACCATCACCACATCCACCATCACCAACACCACCACCACCACCACATCCACCACCACCATCATCACCACCATCACCACCACCATCACCACCATCACCATCCACCACCACCACAAACACCACCACCACCAACACCACCACCATCACATCCACCACCACCACATCCACCACCACCACCACCACCATCACATCCACCACCACCATCACCACCACCACCACCATCACCACCACACCACCACCACCATCACCACATCCACCACCACCAACACCACCACATCCACCACCACCACCATCATCACCACCATCACCATCCACCACCACCACATCCACCACCACCACCACCACAAACACCACCACCACCAACACCACCACCATCACATCCACCACCACCACATCCACCAACACAACCACCACCAACACATCCACCACCACCACATCCACCAACACCACCACCACCATCACATCCACCACCAACACCACCATCACCACCAACACCACCACCACCATCACCACCAACACCACCACCACAACACCACATCCACCACCACCACATCCACCACCATCACCACCAACACCACCACCACCACCACATCCACCACCACCACCACCACATCCACCACCACCACATCCACCAACACCACCACCACCATCACATCCACCACCAACACCACCACCACATCCACCACCACCACCATCACCACCACCACCATTACCACCATCACCACCACATCCACCACCACCATCGCCACCACCACCACCATCAACACCATCATCACCACCACCACATCCACCACCATCACCACCAACACCACCATCACCAACACCACCATCACCATCACCACCAACACCACCACCACCATCACCACCAACACCACCATCACCACCATCACCACCACCACCAACACCACCACCACCATCACCACCAACACCACCATCACCACCATCACCACCAACACCACCATCACCACCACCACCACCAACACTACCATCACCACCACCACCAACACCACCATCACCATCACCACCACCAACACCACCATCACCACCACCACCACCATCACCACCACCACCACTACCATCACCACCACCAACACCACCATCACCAACACCACAACACCATCACCACCAACACCACCATCACCACCACCAACACCACCATCACCAACACCACAACACCATCACCACCACCGCAACACCATCACCACTACCAACATCACCAACACCACCACCATTACCACCACCACCACAACACCACCATCACCACCACACCATCACCACCACCACCACCAACACCATCACCACCACCACCATCACCAACACCACCACCATCACCACCACCACCACACCACCACCACCACCATCACCAATACCACCATCACCACCACCACAACACCACAACACCACCATCACCACCACCACCACCACCACTACCACCACCATCACCACCACCACCACAACACCACCATCACCACAACACCACCACCATCACCACCATCACCACCACCACCATCACCACCACCAACACCACCACCATCACCACCACCATCACCACATCCACCACCACCATCATCACCACCATCACCACCATCACCACCACCACCACCATCACCACCATCACCATCCACCACCACCACCACCACCACAAACACCACCACCACCAACACCACCACCATCTCATCCACCACCACCACATCCACCAACACCACCACCACCATCACATCCACCACCAACACATTCACCACCACCACATCCACCAACACCACCACCACCATCACAACCACCACCACCACATCCACCACCACCATCAACACCACCACATCCACCAACACCACCACCACCACCACATCCACCACCACCACATCCACCAACACCACCACCACCATCACATCCACCACCAACACCACCACCACCATCACATCCACCACCAACACCACCACCACATCCACCATCACCATCATCACCACCACATCCACCACCACCATCACCACCACCACATCCACCACCACCACCATCACCACCAACACCACCATCACCAACACCACCATCACCATCACCACCATCACCAACACCACCATCACCACCAACACCACCATCACCATCACCACCAACACCACCATCACCACCATCACCATCACAACCAACACCACCATCACCACCACCACCAACACCACCATCACCATCACCACCACCAACACCACCATCACCATCACCATCACCACCATCACCATCACCACCACCATCACCACCACCACCACCACCACTACCATCACCACCATCAACACCATCAACACCACCATCACCAACACCACAACACCATCACCACCACCACCACCAACACCACCATCACCACCACCAACACCACCATCACCAACACCACAACACCATCACCACCACCGCAACACCATCACCACTACCAACATCACCAACACCACCACCATTACCACCACCATCACCAACACCACCACCATCACCACCACCAACACCACCATCACCACCACCACCACCACAACACCACAACACCACCACAACACCACAACACCACCACCACCACCACCACCACTACCATCACCACCACCACCATCACCACCACCACCACCATCACCACCAACACCACCACCATCACCACCCCCAACACCACCAACATCACCACCACCACCATCACCACCACCACCACCATCACCACCAACACCACCACCATCACCACCCCCAACACCACCAACATCACCACCATCACCACCACCACCACCACCACCACAACACCAACACCACCACCACCATCACCACCAACACCACCATCACCAACACCACCACCACAACCAACACCACCACATCCACCACCACCACATCCACCACCATCACCATCACCACCACCACCTACACCACCCCCACCACCACCACACCACCATTACCACCATCACCACCACCATCACCACCACCACCACGACCACCACCATCACCACCACCACCACCACCACCACCACAACCACCAACACCACCACCATCACCATCATCACCACCACCACCACCACCATCACCACCACCACCACCACTAGTTTTAAAGTCATGCTAAAACATTACAATACTTATTCAGTATTCCAATCTTAAGGACACATTATAAATAGTTAATACTGAAGTAAAACAAGACAATTATGTTTTGTGTGCAGAGTGCTAAATAGTATGTAGTTTTAGGGGGAGGTTCTGAAAGTAATAAAATCTTATCTGTCAGGAATGTATTATAATGCTGAAGTAACTGTGAACAATAAAATAATATTGATGCTTTCTATGCTATAATCTACACTGATAAAGACTAAGACTTGACATATAGACATTGACCTTAGAAGCAATACATGCTATTATGTGCCTTTGATTTTAAAATGTATTTCTGCTGCAAGATATCCTTTACTACAGATATCTTCTGCTATTCCACATACCGCTTTGTCAGCCATAGTTGTATTTATCCAAGCTACAAAAACATGTAGCTTCATCCAGAATAGTTCAATCTTTTACACAGCTAATAGTCATGACAGTATATTAGGCTTATATTATACAAAATTAGGTACAAAAGCGCCTCTGCACAATCTTACCTTACAAGTCTTACCTATCTTACAACTTGAACTCCATCTCCGCTAATTAACTAAGTTCACCGCACCATAGTAAGTATATACCACTGCCTGAACTTATGTTTGAGAGCATTCTGAACAGCCTTGTCAGTTAAATAAAGGTTGCAATCATTTACTCAAATGCCATCACTTTAATTTGTCAAAGCAGTCATCACTGGCTGGTTTGGTCATTCAGATCCTCACAATTATCAAACAGTGGGAGTGGCCAAGCATGATGTCATGTCAGAGGTACCCTAAATGGAATGTGTTAACATCAGATATTTCATTCACAGCAACATGCCAATGAAATATATGGAATTATGTAAATCTTTTCTAGAAATATTTCACTGGGAGTATGGTAGATGCCCCATTAGCTCTGCTTTCTGTGTCTATGCTATGTTGAAGTATCGAATTCCACAGGTTCATACGGAGCTGGCAGGGATCCCTCTACAGGGATGAAACAGGCTTCAAAAGAAGCCATGATGTAGCTATGATGTAGTTATTCAGGCCAGTTGCCTGATAGGTGTACAGCCTAGCAAGCCTGACAGATTCTGCTCTCCCTCACAATCTGTTTCCTGTTCCTTTGTTCTGTTTCTGTTGTTTTATTCTTTAGTTGTTTTGCCAGGCCCAAAGTAAGCTTTAATCTGTCTGCTTTGTATTACCTTTTACAGATTGAACAACGCATAATTGAATTATTCCCTCTCTACTCACCAGCACCTTTTCAAACCAATTTGTTAAGCAGGAGGGTTTCCTGTTTCAGGATGTTCTACCCCCCAAATTCTTGGGTGTTAAGGGGAATTCTGCCCTATGAAAGGTCTCCAGCGCAACACTCCGGTGCTCGTGCGTTCATCTGGCTCTAACGGAGAATGAAAAGGAGCTACATTACGTTTTGTTTAGCTCCACTTCACATATGGGGGTGTGAGCTTTGGATATTAAGGAACTCTTACCCTAGCCTACATCTTCTTTGACCTATTCAAGATATATGCTCCACTCAATAAACAAGTCAAAATCAACAGAGGACAGAGTAAATTGCTTTAACTGTTATATTCATTGGGAATATGTTGGCAGCCTCTTTTTTGAGGAACATGAGGAACAGAAAGATTCTCTCATTAGACGTGAGGGTAATTAATGCAAATATGACATTACAATCCTAAACAGGAGAGCCTAGGAACAGAGGAGATAGTAGCTGGACAGGTCTGTTTGGCATGTTGAATCGGTGAAGCTAATGTCTCACAAATGTCAGAAAGTGCACAGGTGCCAGCTCAGTGATAAAGGGTTGGATGTGTCACTGAGTTGTGTGTGTGTGTGTGTGTGTGTGTGTGTGTGTGTGTGTGTGTGTGTGTGTGTGTGTGTGTGTTTGTGTGTGTGTGTGTGTGTGTGTGTGTGTGTGTGTGTGTGTGTAGTGTAGTGTGTGTCTACAAACTGGGTGAATGGTGTATCCTTTACCAAGCTCCACGGATATAGCTTACTGGAGTGATGGTACCAACATGGGCACACACATATACACACTTGAACACATAAGGTCTCTGCACTCTCAGCCTGCCATCTGCTGCCCTGCTGCCATTCTCACAGGCTCAGAATCAGGGGCCATCAGGGGCCAGCTGGGGCCAAGACCCTTTCACACTCACACAAAGCCCTCTATTGTGTCCCTTTCAAATCCACAGTCATTTGTCAAGTAATGTTAAGTAATGTCGTATAATGTCAAACAATACTGCACGCTGTGGGCTAAGGGGGATTATGGACAACTCTGTGTATGAGAGTAGAAGGAAGTCACATTGACTGATACAATTTCCTGACTTATTTGCCTGATTAAATGTAAAGGTATTGTTGGTGGCAGTGAACTACCTGCATCTGTTAATGCTGAATGCTTTTCTTTAAGGTAATTTTGATTCGTGTATCCTGATATTCACCTGCACCAGCAAGAATACAGAGAGAAATTGTTGTATTACTTTCACTTTTAGTTGAACATTTATATAAGCGAGTTTGGTTTTATTTAAATAAATAATATGCAAGCCCAATTTTTGCTGACTAACTATATAAATATATCTGAGAACTGTTTCTATTTTAAATCTCCACACTTTATGTATGTACTTTCTCTCTCTCTCTCTCTCTCTCTCCCTCTTTCTCTTCAGCATCCATACCCTTCAGAAGAGCAAAAAAAGCAGCTAGCTCAGGACACAGGCCTCACCATTTTACAAGTGAATAACTGGTGAGCCATGTCTGTTCTCCACTCTCTGTTCTCTCTTCAGACTGACTGCAGTCAGGAATACGAGAGGAGTAACTCCTCTGGTCAGATCTGTAATGAAGGTTCATAGTGCTGTAATCAGATAGCAACAACATAGAGTGAAAGGCAGTGGTGATGGTGGCCAGTATGGATTCAGAGGCAAGATAAATGTGCAAAATTAATATAAACCTTTTAGGACTGATTTAAAGATGGCTTTTAAAATCCTCATTGAAATCCCTGTTAGCTGCTTTGTAAGATTATTGGTCTAAGATGCTTAGGCTTTAGGAAGAAGCTGGATGAAGTCAGTATTTGGGGATATGCAGTAGCTCATCTGCAGCACCCAGACTAAAGCTGTTTGGTGAAGGACTATTATACATGTATTTATCACATTCTACATTAACATATGAACTGTAGCTTGTTGGCAGATTGTGTTGTGTGGAACAGAGGTTTGGATGAGAGACTGTGAGTGTGGATTTAACTGCATTACTGCTCGTGTGTCCCCAAGTGCAAAAAATACTATTGTTTCACTTTTTGTTATGAATAGCTGACATGTATTAGCATGCTATGGACAGTTTGTATCACTACTACTGGCTACAGAGCCACACACACAGCTATGCTTTTTTTGAAGTCAGAATTGTTTACGTTATACAATATTACATTTCTGAGAGTGATATGATGTTGAAGAAATTCTTAACTCTGGAGGGCAAAAAAGTGCCATAGAGATTAGGTTTTTGAAAAATGGGTACCTTAGATCAATGTTGTATAATTACAGTTTTATTTCAAGTTCTGCATTTGTACAAAGTAATAATTGATATGAACCCCATGAAAGAAGTTGCAGTCAGTTAGAATGCAATTTTAGGCTGTGTTAACTTGAAATTAGGACCCAATTTCAATGAATCAGCCATTTCAAGGACCTTTGTGTTCCTTATACGTATCTAGAATAAAACTTTTTTACAAATGAAGGTCATATTATACTATTATTATTATTAAATTAAATGTTTGTTTGTTTTCGTTCCTACCAGGTTTATCAATGCTAGGCGTAGGATCGTGCAGCCCATGATAGACCAATCAAACCGAGCAGGTAACCCTCACGTTTGGTGTCAAGGACCTCTGAACTCGAGGCCACGTCACGTTTTACATCATCTTCCTTTACTGTCTAGTGAGCCAAGGAACTGCCTACAGCCCTGATGGGCAGCCAATGGGAGGCTTTGTTTTGGACAGCCAGCAGCACATGGGCCTCCGACCTGCAGGTGTGTGAAACTACAATAAGTTAAAGAACAACACTCAGATGTGTTAGACTGCATTGATTATCTCTGTACTTTCTACATGCATAGTAGATATTTATCACAGGTAGGAAAGGCCTGGAGGTGCTGAAAGTGTTTCTGTATTTGCTCTGGCAGGTCCAATGGGTGGCATGGGCATGAACATGGGCATGGATGGCCAGTGGCACTACATGTAACCCCCTCCAGAGACGTTGTAGGTATGTGGCGTTCCTCTCCTCTATTCTGCTGCTTCTCTCCCACTCTCCCTGGCAGGAAAACCTGATTAAGGAATGGGTCTGATTAAGGAATGGGTCTGATATTCCCCTGCTCATCCTGCTGCCCCAATGCTCTCCATGCTGTTGTCACCGACACTCCACAAATCAAGATGTATGGGGGGCCGTAGGCAGTGGGCAGGGCCAGCTTTATTTAATACCCACACTCTGGCAGCCAACGAGCCACACTCTAATGACACTTACCTTGATTAATAGAGCTCTTTATATGGAAATAAGCACCCCATCCCAAGACCCAATCACAACAGGGAAATCATACCCCCACAGACCCTCTCCCCCAGGAACAGACCCCAGTGTGATCTAATGGAGAGCGGGGAGAGACGATGCATGCACACTCCTGCAAACACACACACACACACACACACACACACACGCACAGTGCCTGCTACTGCTAGCTCAACGTAGACAAACGGAAACTAAATCATTTCCACACTATTTAATCGGGCCATTTTTTGTAATTGAATTATCATAGCTTCAATCAAAGGGATGTTTCTCCATTCTTAATCTGGTCTGCAGCAACACCATATGCTGATCAATGCAACAATTATAGTGCTACATTAACAGTCTTTTTTATGATAATGTGGATGTCTGCACTGGGCCAAGATACAACAATATGCGCAAACCGTAGAAAACTGCACAGTATAAAACCTCCATGTTTAATTATTGTAACAACTAAAGCCTTAAATGTTGAGTGTTAAACTCAAAAACTGTTCAGTTGTGCATTTACACTTATATAAGCACTGTAGACGAAAACTCAGTGACACATTGCTGGGTAATGTTCAGCTGAACATTTTTATGAACATAAATTTGGTCAACCACTGATTAACCCCTTTAAAAATATCAACTTAAAATTACTTTGAAATCTTTTACCAACGTGCCCCTGAATTTGTGTGTCTAATTACTCTTCCATGTTTCCCTCAGGTCATAATGGCAGTTGGGAAACTCCAGAACTATCAACACAATGTTTGAGACCAACATGCAACATCATCTCCTCAACTCCATCAGATAAAACACACACACACACACACACACACACACACACACACACACACACACACACACACACACACACACACACACACACACACACACACACACACACACACACACACACCACTTGTACACTATACTATGCCTGGTGATCTGTGGGATTTATAGGCCCAACTGCCCTCTCGCACTGGCCTGGTGAAGCTTCAAGAGCTTCCCAACGGAACAGCCTGGTGAACCTGGAGTGCCAGAACAGGACAGAACAGGACAGAACAGGACAGGAGCCAAAACATGATTGTCTGTTTGTAATGGGAGTTACTTTTTTATTACTATTTATTAATTTGCTTTTTCTAGCATGAAGACATGAACATATGGACATATGGACTTTTCTTAAATTAGTAAGGGTCCCAAACTCAGACACACTTACTTACACACACACAAACACACACACACACACACACACACACACACACACACACACACACACACACACACACACACACACACACACACATATACACGAGAACCTTGCACAATTACATACACCAAAACCAGTTCATCTTCAGCAAGCCATTGTTTTGCATGGTCATTTGTGGAGGACGATGGCTCTGAGCAGTGGAGCGTGTTTTGGTTAGTCATGTTTCTCATGATCATGCCCCATCAGTGTTTGACTTCTTAACATTAGATTTTAGAGGGTCAGTTCTGCTTCAATGGTGCAGTTCTGACTGTAGAAGAACTGAGTGTGAGGGAGAGTATGTCACTCACTGGAAAAAACCAACTCACTGTGGCAACTCTGCACTGAAACAAGTATTGAAACTCGCCGTTATGAAGACCCTTTAGTAAGCACCTTCAGCTCAGAAGTAAAAATGCTAGAAAAAGGCTGAATATGTCTTTGAATAATTACTGTATGACCATCAAAGGTGTTTCAATGTACAGAATTATGTAATGTAAATTTTACTTTAATATGCATAGGCCTAAACGTAAAAAAAATTCTAAATCAAAAGAAGTAAAAAGCCGTGATGTTACTTTTTTTAGTCAGTTCTCGCTCTTAGTTTTGTCAATTATATGTGTGTCTTTGTACATTTATGCTGAGTGCCCCACTCTGTCTACAGAATTTCATTTTTAAAAAGCATATGGTATTTCTACACAGACAAGACCCAAATTCTTGTAATAAATATTTCATTTTCAAAATGCTTAATTGTTTTTTTTATTGTGAACTTTTTTACTGATTGGGAACGATTATTGTTCAGCGTCATTTTACTTTCCAAGAATATGAAATTCACTGCAATAGCCTACCTATATTAACCATAATTTCTGTTTCATTCAGGGTCATTTAAAAATAAAATCTTTAAACACCTTTAAAATGTTTGCAAAAGAAAAACATTTCATATTTAAATATTTATATGATGGAATAAATATAATGGCAAATTATTTATTTCCAGGGAAAAGAAAAAAGCAGTGGAATAAAATTATGACAGATGGCAAACAGGCGTGATTTCCACTAAATTTATGCAGTTTGAAAAAATTTACACTTGCATTATGACAAAACATTTTGTTTTGTCAGATTATATATATATAGGCCTATTCTCTTATATACTCTATTTTGAGTTTTGAGAATTTATTTATGTCTTCTGTCCTTGCCATTTCCCTCATATTTCGAGTCCCGATTGCTTTACTTGTACTAGGGGTGTCGGGCGAGGGGAAATGCCGTGCTGGATGATCATTTATCATTGTCATCTGCTTAACGATCTTCGCGGCGCCATTGACGAGGAGAATTACATCAGCGCAAAAATAGACGCCTATAGGCACAAAACCAAACCAAAACCCACCAAACCCACAGGAAAAATACTGCTCTTGCATGTATTATGCAGTTATTCAATATTAGTATTCCTTTATTTCCTTTATCTCTCAGCATTACTGTTGTATAAAATTTGTGTGTACATTTTACATAATGTAGTCTGTAGGTCCATTTATTTATATGGATCACCTTTTCTTTTCGTTGCCGTTATTGCGGAATATATATTACGTGGGCACATATCATTTTTCATTTCCAATATAGTCATGTAGAGATTAAATGTGTCAATGGTATTTTTTATGTTTATATAGCTAATGATCGATCCAATGAATTTTCGTTTAAGGAATCATTTAATAAAACGCTAGTTGATATACAGCTATTCCAGAAAACCCAGAAGAGAGAAATGGTGAGTAATGGTGAATTAGCGAATCATGTCTGGTTCTTAATTCTCTTTGTTTTGTTTGTTTTCATTTTATATGTTTTTATTATTTCGCAGTATTTTCAGGAGATCAAGAAATCATAAATAAAGCTAAGGGACCATGATTACAAATAGTCTGAATAATGCAGACAATGCATTTTTGTGGATGTTATGGTGTTTATCTGTCCGAGAACAGGCAGCGATGAGACAGAAAACAGACTATGCAGTGTGGCTTTACTATAGGCTATATAAGCATACACGGAAACACACAGGCAAACAAGTGCATATTCAATGAAATATGGGGTCACACGTACAGAAATCAACGTTGCGTAGTACAGAGCAGTCCAGCCATTAGAACAGAAAATATTAAGGTTATTTGGGGATATCATTACGTTATTTATTATAGAAATAGCCAGTGTGCGTGCGTATATATAGCAACAAATATTTTAGCCGGTTATAACAAAAAAGACCAGATCACCTTGTGACTTAGTTTTAGTGAGGTACTTTATATATATATATATATATATATATATATATATATATATATATATATATATATATATATATATATATATATATATATAATTATTGATTTGAGCTTCTGTTTTAATCTGTCACATTGACAATACAGATACTACAGCACATCAAGTAAGATAGCAACAATAACTGACAACTAATATTAAATATGAGTACAGTACTGTAACTTTAACAACTGATAAAAACTTTAATTATAGTTTAATTGAATGAATAACATAAATCACTTAAATCAGAATTGTCAAACGTAATTTCCACTGTGTATTTTTGCTTTCTCCGAGCAGACATGTTGAAAGACTTAGCTATGTGAGGATGTGTTTATCCATGAGGTGCAGACTAGCCCAGCATGGCTGATGTGGAAGTCCAGGTCTCAGAAAACTGTCCAGTGAGGATTCTCCTCAGCGTTATTTACAGCCATGCGTGTGCCAGCGGAGCAGAGGTCAAAGTTGAAGTATGGGTCAGTGGAATGGCACTGGGCTGTTGTAAGCTCCATGCATTCTCACTCCACGAACCCTTTTCCTATGGAGCAGCTCATTTGATGTTGTGCTGAAGCAATGTGTTGTTATGTTATAGATAAACACCACACAGAGGAGCCTATAAAAATACTCTAGCTGACACCCAGAGTTCACCACGTGGATAAACTATTTTTACCTTTATACTGATCACATGCCACCCTCAACTCCTTCACTATGCAAACACGTCACATTGAGCGACATGGTGCATGTGTGTTTCCAGCAATGGATTTGGGGTAGATTTACAATTGTGTTTAGATCAGAAGGAAGATGATTCAGAGTGTCGTGCAGACACATGGAGCTTCAGCTTCAGACTCAAAGTGACACATGTCAG
>NC_135219.1:26601531-26811492 GCF_052324685.1 Brachyhypopomus gauderio
TGTTCTACAGACATAATGCACTTCACTTGTGAGGGTTGAAGAGGACTGAAGCCCTGGCACCACTATGACTTGGTGGCTTACTCCAATTGCATCTCCGTAATTGAGGCATGGATTACCATGGCCGACCACACTCCAGCCCAAATCTGTTCTCTGAGCGAAGGGTTGATTATCTTCACCAGACACCACTTGTCTTGGCACGAGAGCTTAAGGACAATTGTAGCCGATTAACAGACCAACATCACAGCGATCTCATCTGCTATGTGTTCAAGATGCGACCATACCTTCACGGTATCTGGTGTGGGAATATGGTTTCTGTTTGCAGGTATAAACTCTCTGGGGTAGGTCACTGGAAGTGTAATTATCTTATCTGAGTAGAACCCTTACTAGTAACACAGTCAGTTTCCGGCAGGACAGAACGGTGTTTCTTGAAGCCAGTGTGGAGAGCCTTAGCTGAACTGGCTCACTCCTTGTATTGAGCACCCTTGCAGTGTCTTCAAGGATAAAGGTTGTGTCACTCTGTGTATCCAGAAGAGCATACACAAGAACTTCATGATATGGCTCATTTGCAACGGAGACCCACGCTGGAAGTATTGTGGATGTGTTAGTGTGTCTGTTGTTCTGAGTGACAGTATGAGATGTTGCTTCATGTGATGTTTTTGTGTCTGGGCTGGCTCGGCTGCCGCTCCCTCTACCACCAGGAGGGGCACCAGAGTCAGTCCTAGACTTGCGGGACGTAATCAGCAATGATCCGTGTTACGTCCCCCTCTCTACGGGTGCACAGGGTTGTCACTGGGTGTAGGGTGGAATAAGATATACACGGCACGGTGTCAAGCTGATAGCGACTGGATATTTTACTGGTCCAGAGAGCCAACACACAAAACAGATGTACATAGACAAAAGTCTAGACAAAAGTCGTAACCTCTCAAAATGGGCTGAAATGGCAATGCCCATTTACCGTACACATACCACATACACTTGTCTGACTACGGTGGGTCACAGGGGGCATCAAAGCAATGAAAAAAATAAAAAACTCTTCCCTACCTAAAAAACCCCTAACCTAACAAACATACAAAAGTGACACCGGCCCCCTTCCCTAACACCTATACAACAAAACAATACTACAAACATGAAACTAACCTACCCCACCGTAGCCTCCCACATGAACAGTGAGCACAGTACACGCTCTGGGGTATTCAGGTGTCTCTCTCTGTCATCCGTCCTTGCAGCCATCATTTATGCCAGAACGCCCGCCTTCCACAGCATCTCATTGGTTAGCCGATAAAGCCTTTCTGTAACCAGATTGGTGGAACTTGCCAATGTTGATTGTCCACGGCCAGAGGGCGATTAACAGTAGCATCGAGTCAATCAATCAATCAATCAAATTTTATTTATATAGCGCTTTTTACAACAGTTGTCACAAAGCAGCTTTACAAGTGCCGGGTCCTAGCCCCCAGTGAGCAAGCCAAAGGCGAAAGTGGCATGGAAAAACTCGCTAGTTTTTTTCATGAGGAAGAAACCTTGAGAGGAACCAAGACTCAGGGGGGGAACCCATCCTCCTCTGGCCGACACCGGTCACCATGACAACAACAACAATTTATACAGAAAGAAGAGAAAGAAAAGGAAAGAGATGTAATAATGTCCATCATGGTGTAGGCATCCGGTTTGGCAGGAGGTGGCAGGCCCAGGATGGATTGCTGGTCTCCTCATCTCATTATTCCTCAAGCAGGCAGGCAGCCATGTGGAGAAATGAAACAGGGAAAATTAGCGCTGCATGGGGACATATACAGGACAGGTGAAATAATAAACATTTCTGGAGTGTGGCAGCAACTCCGGCATTAAGTTAAATTATTACAGCCTAGCTAACAAAGGCAGAACCAGAAGGTAACACAGGCTTGGGGGCATCCTGAGACAATGGCATCCGTCCACTGCACTGTCAACAAACTTGAGTGACCTCGAGCAGTGACAGGATGACCGCACCAGTGCACCAGTCTACCATAAAACCCTTCGTCTATGAACCCCTGGATCTGTACCTTTATCTAAGGGGGGATATTAATTATCAAACGCTAAACTAAATAAGTGGCTTTTCAACCTAGACTTAAAGATTGTTACTGTGTCAGAGTCCCGGACGCATTTAGGAAGATCATTCCAAAGCTGGGGGGCCTTATAAGAAAAGGCTCTTCCCCCTGCTGTTACCTTATTAATTTTTGGAACTAATAAAAGACCAGCACCCTGTGATCTTAGTGGGCGTGGGGGTTCATAATAGGAAATAAGTTCCTGAAGGTATTCAGGAGCAAGCCCGTGCAATGCTTTATAAGTTAATAAAAGAATTTTAAAGTCAATACGGAATTTAACTGGGAGCCAATGCAGGGCTGATAGGACTGGACTGATATGCTGAAATTTTCTATTTCTGAAAAATGCCCTGGCTGCGGCATTTTGAACTATTTGAAGTTCATTTAAATTCCTATTTGAACATCCTGACAGTAGTGAGTTACAGTAATCTAATCTGGAGCTAACAAAGGCGTGCACCAATTTTTCCGCATCATCCTGTGATAATGCATTTCTTAACTTAGATAATACTACTAGGATAGCTTTTCTACATCTCCGCAACATTGCTATGTATTTATCAAATGATAGGTCAGAGTCGAGTATGACGCCTAGGTTTTTGGCTACTGTGCCAGGTGTAATGGGGTAGTCTGCGAGATTAAGCATTAGATATGTAAATTTGAGTGTCATCTGCATAGCAGTGAAAATTGACACCATGTTTGTTTATAACTCTGCCCAATGATAGTATATATAATGTAAATAATAGTGGTCCTAAAATGGAGCCTTGCGGGACCCCATATTTAACTTTTGTACGTTTAGATGGAATATTATTGAGCTCTACAAACTGATAGCGATTTGTTAGGTAAGAATGAAACCATGAAAGGGCTGTGCCTGAGACTCCAACCCAGCGTTCTAACCTTTCTAGCAGGATCCTATGATCAATTGTGTCGAAAGCTGCACTAAGATCAAGAAGCACTAACAGTGATACATAGCCTTGATCTGAAGCAAGGAGGAGATCATTTGTTACTTTAACTAATGCTGTTTCAGTACTGTAATGGGGCCTAAAACCAGATTGGAATTTTTCAAATATGTGATTCCTATGCAGATATAGGCATAATTGCTGGGCAACAGCTTTTTCTATGATCTTAGATATAAATGATGTGTTTGAAATGGGTCTATAATTAGATAGTACAGTCGGATCAAGATTTGGTTTCTTGATCAGAGGTTTAATAACTGCTAATTTACATGATTTGGGCATGTTACCTATTGTAATGGATGAGTTAACTATAGTTAGAAGAGGTTCAGTTATCGCTGGTAATACCTCTTTTTAGACTTTGAGGGAACCGAGTCTAGTGTGCAGGTCGCACAATTTAAGGAAGAAATTATTTTCTCTAATTCTGATTGTGGGAGTGGATGAAAAGCATCAAGTTTGTAATTTAAATCAATATCAACCAAACCAGATGACATACCCGTTGTATTGCTAATAAAAGGTTTTATATTTTTTCTAATATTCTCTATTTTATTATCAAAGAAATCTATAAATACATTACTAGTGAGGTTTACTGGAATCTGAGGTTCTGCGCCTGCTTGATTTTTTGTAAGTTTGGAAATAGTATTAAAAAGAAATCTAGGATTGTTTTTATTTTTCTCTATCAGTGAGGCTAGGTATGCTGAGCGTGCTTTAGCGAGTGCCCGTTTGTAGTCAATAATGCTATCCTTCCAGGCACAGTGGAATACTTCCAACTTTGTAGATCGCCATTTACGCTCTAATTTACATGCTATTTGTTTTAAGTTTCTAGTTTGGTCGGTGTACCACGGGGCGAGCTTTTTAGATCTAGTCTTTTTATATTTGAGTGGAGCTACTATATCTAGAGCTGATCTGCAGGTATTCTCTATGCAGCTGGTTAGACTATCTAACTCTCCTGGATCGGATGGCGAGTGGGCTAGAGCAGTTAAATCAGGGAGGGCTTCAATAAACTGTGTTGCTGTTAATGACTTTATCGAGCGCTTTATACACTGCTGAGGAGACGGGCGGGTATTTATGTTAAGATGAATCTCAAATTGGACTAAATAGTGATCAGAGATAGCTACGGTTTGCAGGAGTATATTTATATTATCTACTTCGATACTAGGGCTGGGTATCGATCCAAATTCCAAGAATCGATCCGATTCCGATTCTGAAGATTAAGAATCGATTTATTTCGATTTAATCCGATTTAATCGATTCGATCCGATTCGATCCAATTCGGGGTTTAGTGTTATTAAAAATGTATTTGAGCTGTTTCCTGACTATGTACAAAAGCAACATGTTAAAACTAGTATTATATCGATATTAATCAGCAAATAGTTACTGGTAGTTGGTAGTTACTGATGGCTGGAAGACTGGTGAAAAGGGTCATCATAAATCTACCTTCAAGAAAGGTAATCCAGGACAATAAACAGAGGACATCTTTGAGGTGTCTATATCTGCAACAGTGGACTCCTACTGGGACACTAACCGGTGCATTATTATTATGATTGAAATAATTAAGAATTCACCCAAAAGCTGTTGCTACCAAATGCATTTTTATTTTAAAAGTGCTCACACTTAATAAACTGAAGGTATAAAATGTAAACGTGTATTTTTCTTTAAAGTGCGAATATAATAACAGAACTGTCACGTTACGGTCCTCGACCCCTCCCTGTTGGGCGTGTGTTAACGTTGTCTGCGTCTACTCGTCTGCGTCGGTAGATCTCCGTGGGTGCGTCTTGTGATAATCCATCTCACCCAGAGACCATACAGTCATTGGTCACACCTGTGGTTCGTCTCATCATCACGTGGGGTTTGTGTGGTTTGTCTATTTAATGTGCGTTTGCGCAGCGTCCTGTGCTCGTTGTTGTTTGAGTCACACATGTTTTATGTAAACGTGTTTTATGTGCGCTGTCTGCGCTTCGGTAAATGTAATAAACGTAACGATTTGGAAAGTGCAAAGGATTCTGTCTCGTCCATCGCCTTGCGCCCAACGTTACAAGAACATTTTAACTTTTTAAAACTGTAAAAACACTGGGTAAACTGTCAGTGACATGGACTAACTGTAAATAGTCACTGACACTGGATAAACTGTCCTTCTGCTTTTAGATTGCCAATTTGACTATCGTTGTTACCGTCACTGTCCGACGCCATGTTGTTTTACAGTTAGTTAGACCGAGCACGCCTGCGTGAATTCAGTGATGAGGCGGGGGTAAAAGTTCACTAAAAAATCGATCTTTGGACGTACGAATCGATTATCAGATCATCATATGCGAATCGATTCTGAATCGGAAAATCGATTTTTTCAACACAGGCCTAGTCGATACCCAGCGTTAAGATTAGATCTAGGGTATGATTTTGATAATGTGTAGGTCCTACTACGTTTTGTATAATGCCGACAGAGTTTAATATAGAAGTAAAAGCCCTTGTCAGTGGATCGTCCGCATTATCAAAATGTACGTTAAAGTCTCCTACCATTATTATTTTGTCACTACTTACTGCTAAATTTGCTGCAATATCAGTGAAATCTTTTAAGAAATCTGAGTAAGGCCCTGGTGGTCTATATACATTAGTTAGGGAAAATGCACTTTTATTTACGGATGGACTAATTACATTAATAGACTGCATCTCAAATGAGTTTGAGATATCTAAGTATTTCTGATGAATTTCTAAACAATCACGATATATTATACATATTCCTCCTCCTCTGCCTGACAATCTAGGTCTATGTATATAACTATATCCCACAGGAGTGGCTTCGTTTAGTGTTAAATAATCACCAGATTGAATCCACATTTCAGTTGAACACATAATATCAATTTTCTGGTGAGTTATAAGGTCATTTACAAAAACTGCTTTTGGGTTGAGCGATCGAATATTGATTAATCCGATTTTCAGATCGGTCATATAGGTAATAATTGGGTGTGAAGTCTGAATATTAGTTAAAAACTTAGGGCGGACTATTTTCTTATGATTTAGTTTAACCCGGGGCACAGACACAGTCTCAATCCTATGGGAACTTGGTGACGCCTCTAAGCAGCTCGCAGACAGGTTTAGCCCGTTAGTCTGCGGCCTGGTCGCGACTCTGGTTAGTCAGCAGCTCCTAGTGCTACTAACCAGGTGCAAACCTGTTGGACATGTGAACCGGGGAGTGGTGCTCTGGTGGGCTAGTGCTGGCGTTAGCGGTAGCTGCAGCCCTCGCTCTCCGACTACGCCACCGAGACGTCACCCATTCGCCCCGCTGTGAGGGCTCTATCGCCAGAGTCGCGGAGGCGCTAGTTCTACCTGGCGCGTCCACACCTACTACTGACCCTGTCTCTCTATCCCTCAATAATGAGTGGACGCGGCGCTCTAAACTTTCCACTTTCGCCGTTGATTCGTCGAGCCTCGAGTCCACCTATGGATGTAGACAGAAAACACAACGTCCACTCCATGCACGTAACACACCCCCCGAAAAGAGAAGAAACATACAAAAGACATCACCCATCCGACACTACTGTACGATCTCCGCCACATGGGATAGAGCATCAGCAATGACATTATCCGTCCCCTTTTTATGTCGTATCTCCAAATGGTAGTCCTGGATTAACAGCCCACCGCATCAACCGTTGGTTTTGGTTGTACATTCTGGACAGAAATACTAAGGGGTTGTGGTCAGTGTACACAACAACAGGAAAAAGAGAAGACTCAACATAGACATTAAAGTGTTGCACAGCCAATAACAACGCCAATGTCTCTTTTTCGATCGTCGAGTAATTCCGTAATTCCGTTTGTTAAACTTGTGTGAGTAATAACAAACAGGGTGACAAATGTCATCCACATCGTCCTGGAGAAGAACAACTCCAGCACCGGAATCACTAGCGTCCACTTCAAGAATGAAAGGACGAGTATAGTCAGGGGCACCTAGTACAGGGGCCTCTGTAAGCAACACCTTTAAGCTAGTAAAAGCATGCTCAGACACAGGAGACTACTCAAACTTAACACAAGGACTCATCATCCGAGTCAGAGGCACCACGACATCAGAAAAATTACGACAAAACCTCCTGTAGTACCCAGCCATACCCAGGAACTGTCGCAAACTACGCCGAGTCTTGGATGTTGGAAACTCCAATATAGCTGCAACCTTTGCCTCGTTAGGCCGTATTTGCCCACTCTTCTGTTTTCACAAACGCTGTTAGATGGCACTTGGGTCCACCTTTCACACCGTCACTATACACGGTGAGTATCTCCCTGTACTCCCGTGTTACATTTTGGTGCTTGATCTTGTGGCTGATCTGGCTTCACTTCGTTCGACTTGTCCTGATCTCTAGTTCCATCAGCCCTTGCTTGCCTCCTTTCTTCTTTGGTGCGATTATCATGGAGGCAAGTTGGATGTCTTCCCTCACATGTCTTACAGATGTTCCTGTCTCCACAGTCCTTGGAGCAATGGCCCCACTTCAGACAGCCAAAACACAACTTCCTTTCTTGGACAAACTTGACTCGTTCTGCGATTTTCTTTTTTATAAACCTACGACACTCTGGTAGACTGTGCCCTATCTTCTCACAGAAGACACAGCTCATGGTGTTGGCCTTCTCGTCTGAACCTGTTGCTAAGGATCTTGCTCCAGGACTTCTGTTCTTTAAAACCGTTGCTCTTCTCTCCTTCACTTGGTTTCAATGCATGGAGAGATGTGATTGGATTGCAGGCGATTTTGGCTTCCCGTGTAAGGAATCTGACAAACTGACTGAAAGTTGGGAACATTTGTCTTTCTTCCTCCACTTCTATGACCTTCCGGTTCCATCTTGAAGTCAACCAGTCAGGAAGTTTAGCAAGTATTTTTTGGTTTTCATAGTAGTCATTAAGCACTTCAAGATCTCGTATTTGAGACATTGCAGACTCACAGCTGCGCAGGAAGTCAGTGAGTTCTCGAAGTTCCAGAATGCCCTAGGCACTTATCTTAGGGCATGCATCAATCTTATCTCTGAAGGCCTTGGCGATGAGGATCGGGCCCGTTGTGCGTCCCTGTCCGGCCCGCGAGAGGCCAATCATAAATGAAACAAATATCTATGTCGTGCGTGCAATACAACTGTGACGCTTTTATTTTGAAAGCGCTACGTTTGTGATAATTCCGTGTGGACATACCTGCGTGTGTGTGTGAGCTGTGCGACAAGATAAGGCTGAATTTATACTTTCGGGAGTGAACGTTGCACCTCGCGCGAACCTCCGCAAACGGCGGAAAATTTACGTGACGAATTTTAATTGTGCATTGTGTTCCAGGTTTGAAAAGTGCTGGAATTTAGGCTAAAGTACTTGAAAATGCTTGAATATGTAACTGTTTTTTGATTCACAACAAATAGCTGACTGAACAGGAGGGTATTCCAGAAAGCGGGTAAGTAATCTCAGAGTTACCGAAAGCTCAGGTTTTCCGTTCCAGAAACCGAGCTTAAGAGAGAACCTGAGTCAGCTGGGAAATATTGAAATGGACCTTGAAAGTGCCATAGAAGTGCTTTAAAGCTAGGTTTAAGCCTGGTTTATACTTGACGCGTGCGAGGGTCTGCGCGGCGATGTTTGCAGGGTTCATACACCTTTACAAGGTGGAATATACGTCACTTTCAAGGTCCATTTCAATATTTCCCAGCACGTTAAACTTAATTAAGTTAAATATTTATACATATATTCAAAATGATCCGAAATAATTCGATTTTTTATCACATTATTTAATTATTGTTTATTTTCAAAACGCCCAATCTTTCTTCACGTTCTCTCATGTTTCGTCCTGGGCTGGTATTTGTTAACGTAATACAAGAAAACTGTTCATTCAGATGGCTATTTGTTGTGAAACGAAGTAGTTACAATTTCAAACATTTTCAAGTATTTAGCCTAAATTCCAGCACTTTTTAAATCTGAAACAAAAAGCAACATTAAAATTGGTCAGGTAAATGTTCCTTCCCCTGTTTTTGAGGGGTGTTTCTTTATACCAACACACATCGTTTCGGAGAACACTGCACAGAATGTGACGCGGAAAGTATAAACGCGTCATGCTTAAATTGCAAAGCTTTTATTTATCATTTATAAGGTTTAAAATCTGTAATTTTACTTGTTTGTTTTTAAAACATGTTGAATCACAGCATAGAGGCTACACATTCAAACTACTACACTGTAAAAAAGAAAAAGTTGAGAAAACTCAAGGCAACTTACTGCACTCGATTTTTGAGTTTTGATCCCAACTCAAACTCTTAAGTTTTTAAGAAATTCACTCAGTTGAGCCAACTTATTATTTCTTGTTCCAATTATTTATTTTTTACAGGTATATAAACTTCAGATTTTAAGTATTGCCTACAAATAATTCCAAATGATTCAAGTTATGCTAATTTACTATATCTTGTTCAGATAATTTATCTTGCCCATGTATATAAACCTCAAAATGTAAGTTACATACCAGGAGTTCCAAGTTTTTTAACTTGAACCAACTTATTACAGGGTATCTGCACATTTTTAAATCTCAAATTCAATGACTTTTAAGACCTTTTTAATACCTCTCACAAGAAAAAATAATACAATTACTGGGGATCCACATCGTTGACGGGGGGGGGGGGGGGGGGGGGGAATGGGGCGAACGAGAATTGTTGACAGGGGGGGGGGGGGGAATTGTTGACGTTGTTGAGGCCGTATACTCCAGCGCTAGGAATCTAGCACTAGGACCCTGGAGCGGTTATTTTCTGCATGGTCCTAGCGCTAGATTCGTCAAAAGTTCACATCGCGCCAGAACAACTGAACAACACACACTTATAATAATTTAATGCCTCCCCTCATAAAATTCCAGACATTTTAAGACATTTTTAGGCCTTGAATATGGAAAACTAAATTTAAGACATTTTAAGACTTTTTAAGGACCCGCGGGTACCCTGTTATTATATCGTGGAATGGTTTGGGAGCAAAAGGCCACAGACAAGTCCATTCTCATCAAGAACAGAGATTTTATTCTCACCTTGCAAGAAAATTGGCACTCACAGGCACAATTAGATCAAATTCGAGGCCTTAACTAACTTGGCCTTGCACATGAAACACAGGGGGAGGTCATGAAGATGACTACGTTACACATACATGGAGGGGAAACTCGGATAATGCACATGTACATAAAAAAATGGACCGGGGTGACTTAACTAATAACACACAATTAATAATCAATAATATATAACACTATACAGACATAAACACCACATAATACGCATAACAGGGCCGGAGCTGCAAGGGCTCATGGCAAATGACGTCACCCCGACGCTACAATATCTTGTTCAGATAATGTATATTTCCATACATGTCAAGTGTCCCGTTTTGGCCGGGAAAGTCCCATATTTTACCGCTCTGTCCCGGCGTCATCCCGTATTTTTATTTTCCAGTATTTTCCCGTATTTTCAGTTTTCAATTGTTATTTTTTTTAAAGCATTCATGTGCCGCTCCAAACAGAATTCTGTCACTAGCCTTGCGAGAACTGCTACCCAGACTACTGCAGGTGGCAGTTCTCGCGAGGTTAGTGACAGAATTCTGTTTGGCGCGGCACATGAATGCTTTTAAAAAAAATAACAATTGAAAACTCGTGGGTTTAGTCACATTTGTAGTTCAAAACATATTTGGGGTGTTTCTTCTTCACTTTTTGCCACTCCAAAGATGTTTTCGTCTCTCCTACAGCCTCGATTGCAGCTATATGCAAATAACCGATTATGCAAGATACACGATTACATCAGATACGGGAAATGTCTCGTATTATTAAATACAAAACTTGACTGGTACATCTCTAAATTCAATACTAAGAATAGCTAACTGAAGTTGGGTCATATAAGACAAATGACAAAACACATTTGGACGTTAATATTCAGTTCAGAGTAGCGTAGGTCGCTGCTTGTTGCAGGTGAAATCCATTTCAAGTTGTCCGGAGTCAAATTCTGGCAGAAATCGCAAACCCCGCCCCGTTCTCAACTAAGGAGTCAAATTGAGCATGCGCAGAGGAGTTGGCCTGGCCTTAACTAGGGTTCAACTACAATTTGTATGTTTTGACAATGAAGGTTGTATGGTCAGATCAACTTTTAACAAGAAACTCAATAAAGTAAGCCGATCTAATTACTTTGTTATAGTTTATGGTGCAATTAATTATTTTTGGCTCAGCTAAACTAAAAATCATAGTAAGGTGAGCAATTTTAAGTTCTGTTTTTTACAGTGTATGCAGCCTTTCAACACACCTTTATCCTAAATATCTAAAATACTATGATAGCCTAAAATGGACACTTACTGCTCACCCAACACTTCTCAGTCTTGACCATTTGCTATTTTATCAGAATAAGGGTGCGTGGCTGTCAGATTTTGGGAAGTATGCAAATACCACTTAATATTGATACTAATAAATTGCCATTGCTCATCATTCTCATGTAATAAAGTCCCTGTGTTAACGTTACTACCTGCTTACGTACTACACTTTCCCTCTCAGTCTGTCCCTCGGTTTCTCTTTCACAAGCCTGCATCTCTGGCTGCTGCTCTCCCTGTCTGCTGCTGTTGCCTTCACCTACAGAGGACGTGGAGGCTACAGCAGCAAACGTCTCTGATTTTTACACATTTTGTAGCATCTACATTGAGACTCTTCAATTTCTTCGCACGTAACTTCTCCGCACCACTTTCTGCTGCTTCTGTTGCTTCATGCTGCCTCTTCTTTAACAACGCGGTCAACACTGAATGTAGCGGGAGTTACAACGGACCACGCAGAGAAAGGGTGGGGCCACTTTCATCCTAAATCCTGATTGGTTCAGTCCACTGTCTATATTGAAGATGGGCCAATGGGCCGCCCCCTCTAAATTGTGGGCCGGTCTCTTAGAGAAAAAAAAAGGGAAGAAAAAAAACTCCATCGTCCCCTGAGGACTGTCGGCCCACCGGGCAAATGCCCGGTACGCCAGATTACCAGTCCAGCCCTGCTTGCGTAGATAATATATCTTTTCTTCGGCTGGTATGTTCTTCCTGTCAATGAGTGTCTGAAAGGAGACCTTCCAGTCACTGAACCTGAGTGGGTCACCGCTGAACGTCACTGGTTCAGGTACAGGAATACGGCTGGCACTAATGGATTCTGCGAGTGCTCTGACAAGAGCTGCTGTGTTGTCTTCAGCTGGACGCGTTACAGGTTGTGATGAAGAATCGTGTTGCAGTGAGCTCACTTCTTGCTTTGCTTCCCTTTTAACCATCACAGGAAAGGGTTGATGGAGCAACTCATTTATTTCATCATCTGAGCATTGACTCTGTTTAGATGATCGATATGAGCATTCACTCTGTTCATATACCTGCTGTCGTGCCTTGGCAGCCTTTAGTCTTTTAATCGTCTCCAGACATTCTAGTTCTCTGCGCTTGGCTTCTAGCACACTTTCTCTCTGCATTTTCAGCCTCCTGTTTAACCTTTAGTTGGGCAGCTTCAGATTCCAACCTCTGTAGCTCTTCAATATGACATTCTTGCTCTATCAGTACTTGTAGAGTGGCTTCATTGGCAGCTGCACTCTTTCTGCTGGCAGAAGTTAGACAGGAATGAGTGGAGGCCTCAGTGCTGCCGTTCGACGTGGTTGACCTGGTCTCTTCACCACCTTGTTCTTCAATCCCTTCAATCCCTTGTCCATTGCTTGCTTTACAATGTTCTATGTCACTGTTTCACAGGTATCAACTCTATGCCGTGTGTCATGGTCAAGAACACTGATGCGTCTCAAGTCATCATAAACGGCATTCAAACTCCTTAAAGCATTGTTCACTTTAATTATATGTTTATTCTACAGGTCGGTTGAGCATCGTGCACTTAGCACTTGGCTGGCTTTCTTTGTGACCTCCTTCCACTTGTTATAGCACACACTAAAATGATGTGTAATTCTTCTTACTTGCTCATCGTGCAGTTCTTGACCCTTCTCTTATCTCTTGCGGACTCTTTGGACTCCTTGTGCCCTTTCTAGAGGAATGAGGTTATCGCCATTCAGTCACTGGTGAATGCATGTCTGTGTAAGGTTGTAGCTCATCTCTACTGCAAGGTTGTGGCTTCACATCCATGAAAATTGGCTGCATGTGCATGTCTGCACACACCTTTTCCTTCTCAGACATCCTTTCAGCTTACTGTAAGTCACTGCGTTCTCACTGTGCCTCCCTTAGTTATAATGAAGATGATGACAACACTACACTGTAGAGTGTTTTACAGACGCGTGAAAAACACTTTAAATACTTAATGGCGAAATAAATAAAATGGCGAAAATGCGCGTATTCCCAGACTGCTGCTTTAACATCGTCCACACAAATAATGGGCTCCCCCGGAACTCCTTGCCAGAGTTGTATAGTAACGAAGTAGAACTACTTCACTACTGTACTTAAGTACTAAAATGCTGTATCTGTACTTTACTGGAGTGTTATTTTGTTCTCCTACTTCCACTTTTACTTCACTACATATTTTCCATCAGTTTAATACTTTTACTCCGATATATTTTTTACGTGCTGTATAGTTACTCGTTACAATTATAAACATGTTAACTGGCGCTGTCACCGGGTTAAGCGAGCAGGCTGTCTTATGAGAAAACTGCGCATGCTCCGGTCGCGTCTCGTTTACTCTGCTGCTGCCTTCGCTGAACACATGAGCTTCGTAATCTAGGTTCACTTGACACGTCGTGACACGACATGAGTTGACAACAAAGTAAGTTGGCTAAATAACTTTAAACTTTAATACATGCTCGGATAGGCCAGTATCGGTATCGGCCGATATCGGTATCGGATCGGAAGTGCAAATAAATATCGGTATCGGATCGAAAGTTCAAAAAGCTGGATCGGGACATCCCTAGAGAGGATTATACAATTTTTTGCAATGAAGTGAGCAAGCAAATAAAGGTATTTACCAACATTTTCTCTACTGTTTTAGAGTATGATATTGAAGCTTTGTGTCACAGTTCCCTTGGCAACCCCTCTTGTTTTTGTTTGGTTTGTTTCCTGCACTGTAAAAAAAATACCTGTGAAATGTACAGTAACTTGCTGGCAGCAATTAGCTAGTAAATTGCTGTAATCAATTTCACAGTATGCAAACTGTGCATTTAATCACAGTACTTACTGTAATTTTTATCACAGTATTAGGGTGCTGTATTTTCTATTACAGTAATTATTAAACTACTGTAAGAGCTTTACAGCTTAAAATTACTGTATTCATTTTAATATAGTAAATTACAGTAAAAAGGATTATATACTGTAAAATGAAGATGGCATTGATGTCCCACAAAATTCAATTTATTGTTTAATTTATTTACTGTGTTTAATTTAATTTATTCATGTGTGTTCAGAGTCTCCAAAAGTCTCCAATAACACCACAAAAAGTCACTAGATTTGTTGCTAGTTGCTTTTTACTCTCTAGACGGTCTGAAAAGTTGCTAAATATAGCGACAAAGTTGCTAAGTTGGCAACACTGGTCTTCCGTACTTGGTACTCACGGCTAGCAAAAAAACGATTGATGAGCTTCACTAAATGCAGCTAGCTGGCACACCAACACATACATGCTAGCAAACACTAACGTTTATGCAGTAACGTTACTCCTACAGCAAACTGACAATGTTATCCACTAAATGTCACAAAATAACAAATTTTGTCAAAATGTCATATACAATGAGTACGTTTTGGTAATTTAACACACATTAGCAGCTAAGGAAGGTGCCTCTCTAACGTTTCACTCTCCCAGTGCAGTGTAGGATTATGTAGCAGAGCAGGACCTTAGAATGGTGGAAGTGAGAGCTGATAAACACCGGCTTCATGTTCATTTACACTATACTGAATAAACTGATGAAAGCAAAGCTTTCAATGCTATTTATCTCGCTTAGTACCAGATACTACCTCGACACAGACTGACTGTTTATTAGCTGAAAGATGCGAGCTAAAAAAGGCTCAGCTAATAGTGTTAGCTGAGTTAACCATTAGCACTAGAAGACTGGCTGCTGGTGTACGTGCATAAATAAAAAACAGTGATTTTCATTGCGGGTTTATATATATAGTTAACTATATAGTTAAAGACATTATCCTCTGTCTGTGTGGATGTTGCCTACCATTAGCAAAAGGGGATTTCTGTTTAAATTGCTGAATAAATCCCGCTCAAAATTACTGTATTATGATTCACAGCAAAATTATATTTACTGTAGAATTCACCCGCCACTGAATTTTGACCATGATGCTTTGCAGATATAGTCACATGCTGTATACAGGTTCTACAGTGAGAATTTGATCATTTTACAGCAATAATGCTGTGAAAACTACAGAAATTGATTACCGTAGCGTGTGTAGCGATATATTGATTGATAATAATAACAATAATAAGTTGGATAATATAATAAGCGCCTTTCAAGGTGTTCAAGGACGCTTTCCATATGTAGAAAACAAAAATATGCAAACTAACAAACAACAATACAAAAACAGGCAACACCAATACAAACAGACAAAATAAACTGAAACCGGTCTAGGATGAAGAGTTTAGGTGAAAATATTGAGAAAACAGGTGAGTTTTTAGTTGTGTTTTGAATTAATTGTGAGATGAAGAGAGACGGAGTGATGGCGGGAGAGAGTTCCAAAGTGTTGGGGCAGCCACACTGAATGATTGACCCCCCATAGTGCTTAACTTATATCTAGGAACAACAAGGAGATCGGTGTCAGAAGAACGCAGTCTACGTGTTGGGACATAATGGTGGAGGAGGTTGGCCAGATATAAGGGTGCCGCACCAGTGAGTGTTTTAAATGTAAGCACTAGGAGTTTGTACTGGATTTGCAGGTGTACAGGGAGCCAGTGGAGACGTTCTAATACTGGTGTTATGTGCTCGTATTTTCTGGTTTGAGATAAAACACGAGCAGCAGCATTCTGAATGGATTGAAGGGGTCGAAGGGATTTAGAGGGAAGCCCATAGAGGAGGGAGTTACAGTAATCTAACTTTGAAGTAATGAGTGCATGCACCAGGATCTCAGCAGATTTTGGCGAAAGGTGTGGGCAGAGGCGGGAGATATTGCGAAGTTGTAAAAAGGCAGATTTACTAAGTGAGCGTGTCATGTGTTCCTGTCTCCCCCCCCTTGTCAGTCTTGACTTTTGTTTTGTTCTCTGTGTTTGCGTGTCTTTTATTTTGACATTTCCTAGTTGTCTCTGGTTTCACACCCCTGCCATGTTCCCTGCCCCTCGTTATCACCTTCAGGTGTGTCTTGTTGTGTCCCTTGTTTAGTTGCTGTATTTAAGTCCTGTGTTTGGTCCTGGTTGTTGTGGGTTATTGCATGTTGTCAGTTGTATCTTGTGAGTAGAATGTTGTTAAGCTGTATAGTGTAATTTGTGAGTATTCGGTTTGTCCTTATGACTTTTGTGTTAGTTATTGTTATCTTTGGTCTTTGTATGAGTTGTATTGTTTTTGTGTTAGACATTTACATTAAACCTCTTGAAAGCTGCATATGCGTCCCACTGGCTAAGCCAGGTTTGTTACAGAGCGTATATGTGGTTCGAACGACAGAAATGGGTCAAACAAGACTCAGAGGTTACGGGCTGTAGGTGATGAGTCAATGTGAGTATCATCAACAGAGAGGGATGTATTGGCAAGGGACTGGACCACAGATTTAGTACCGATGACAAGATACTCGGTCTTATGAGAATTTAATTGGAGGAAGTTGGAGCGCAACCATAGGTTGAGTTCTCTGATACACTTGGTAATGGATGGAGGTGGGAAGGGGGCAGATGGTTATGAATAATTATAAGGGGCACCACCCTGAAATTTCAGGGAAATATGTATTTGATAACTGGAATAGATTAAAATATAATTATTATCAGTCTCATTACCTGATATATCAGGTTTGCACAGTGACCCAATTCCACTGGTTTAAATATATTTGCCACAGTAGTTGATTTAATGATTAAATGCAAATTTATTGATCAATAGATATCAACAATTTAACGTTATAATGCATATGACGCATAAGGTCGAAAACGTGGTTTAGGTTCAGAGAGTTAATCAAGCTATTAACTGAATCAGAGGAAGGACAAACCAATTTAAGCTAAACTATATATGAAACAGAAAACTATTTAAAACAATGTTAACCAACCCAAAAGCTACAATGGTTAAAGAAAATGAAAATGGAGGAAAATGCCTTATAGATGAAACTATTATCTGGAAGATACTGGCGTGTCTTATATCTATGCTAAAATTAAACGAAAGCTGGGTCTGAATTGTAATCTTAGAACTGGCTAAAATGTATGTATCACGCTGCCTTGGTCCTATAGTGATAATAGCAGCAAACCAGACTGGCATCAAAGTGGCAGGGTGAGAGTCTTCCAGGTTTGGATGGCTGTCCACTGGTGCTGATAGTATTACTCGATATTTTGAGGTCCAAAATTAACCCACACGTACTTTCCAAGGTTGTACCAAGCACTCAGAGTAACCCAGCTGTTCGGTGAAGCTGAGCGACGATGTATGAGCGGGTCCGTTCCAGACCGCTGTACACTTGGTTGAGTAATCCAAGCCTTCACTAGTCTTTATGCACTACTGTAGAATTTGTATTTGTCACGTTGAGGACCCTGTCCCCTCCCTTTTGGGTGTGTGTTTACGTTGTCTACGTCTACTCGTCTGCGTCTGTGGATCTCTGTGGGTGTGGTTGTGTCTTGTGATAATCTGTCTCACCTGTGGCTCGTCTCCTAATCACGTGGGGCTAATGTGGTTTGTCTACTTAATGTGCGTTCGCGCAGTGTCCTGTGCTCGTCGTTGTTTGAGTCTGCACGTTGTGTGTGCTTTTATATGTTCTTCGTAATCATAATAAAGTGACGTCTGCTATAAAGGAGGATTCCGTGTCTCATCCTTCGCCCGGCCCGCACGTCACAGTATTCATGTCTTCCAAAGACAGAACTAATCCTAACTCTACAAACGAACACGGGAGGCAAGATAACTTTGCAACACACGTTAGAGCAAATGAAGAGAGTTTAAACAAACTCACGGCTAAACAGATGTTAGGCTTTACTTAATATACTTATATACTTAGTTCTTGGATTCCTTGAGATTGATGTTTTCATGGAAATCCAGGCACATGGGATAGTGAACTATAGGACATGGGATAGTTGGCAACACGGTGGCTTGGTGGTTAGCACGTTTGCCTCTAAACACTGGGGTCTTTTGTTTAAGTCTCTATCTGAGTGGAGTTTCCATGTTCTCCCTGTGTTTGTGTGGGTTTCCTCCGGGATTTCCGGTTTCCTCCCACAGTCCAAAAACATGGAGGTTAGGTAAACTGGCAGTCCCTAGTTCCCTGACAAATTCTCCCTGAGTGTGTCTCTGTGTTCAATAAAAAGTAGTGTCTGAGTGTGTGTGTGTTTGCTTGTATGCCCAGTGCTCTGCCACTAGGGTCTGTCCTCTCTCCCCTTCCTGCACCCCATTCAGTCCCCCAGGGGGCTGTGGCTTCCGGTAGAGAGTATGCTGTGCGCAATTGGCTGCCGCTTCTCGCTGGTGTGTGTGTGATTGGTTGTCTGTGACTTGTACCTGTGTTAAATTGTAAAGCGTCTTGGGAATTTGGAAAGGCTCTATATAAATCGAACATTCATTCATTCATTCATATGTGTATGTTTATTGTTTTGTTTGCTTGTTTTTCCCTTTTTTGTTTCTACCTCACAATCCAGCAGAGACCTGTTAGTATTCAATATACATTACAGTTATGATATTAACAAACTGGAATGTTAAAGGTCTTAACCACCCAGTCAAACGGAAGAAGGTGTTTTCACAATTTTTAAAACTGAAAACTGACATGGCATTCCTGACTGAAACCCACCTGCTCAATAAAGACCACAGTCGACTAAAAAAAGGGGGCTTCCTACAGATATTTCACTCTGAATTGAGTGCTAGATTCAGGGGTAAAGCCATTCTCATTCGTAGAGGGATACAATTTATGCAATATAAGGTCATTTCTGATAAAGACGGTCATTATATTATTGTTCAAGGACGTCTTTTTAATTTACCAGTGGTACTTGCATGTGTTTATCACTAGAGTAGCCCAACCAGGCTCATCCCTGCCACGTACCACAGCATTTCCAAAAGGCAGAGGTTGGCAGGTGTGATAAGCCCTCCTTACTTCCAGTGTTATGTAAATGAGGCGTGTCTCAGGTGTGGGTGGTTGCTGCTTCAATACACACCTTTGGCTGCCTGCCACAAGAGACTGCAAGCTCTCTTGCAAGAAGTCACATATTTGAATTATAGTGGCATATAAGTAGCATATTGATTATTCAAAATGGCACAGATTTTTTTAACCTTATTTTCAGTAGTTTTTGTCTGTTGAAAAACTGCCAATAGGTAAAGATATTTTTACATACATTTATACAAAAAACCCTTAGCTACTTGAAACAGAATAATAATCTTGAGAATTTTAACTTATCAAGATATTATTACAGTGTCTCTTCCAAAAACACAACAGCCATAACTGGCAAACAAATATAGGACATTTAGGAAATCTTACCAGAAGAGATTTCAGAGTCACTACTCTTTTTTTGCCCCTTCATCTTTGGAGGACAACTTTATTTTTATGTAAGAATCAAAAGAAAACAATTCTGTAAAATACAGTACAATAGTAATAAAAATAATTGGGGTTAGGTGGGCCATACAGCGAAAAGAGGAGGAGAGAAAAGAGGGTCAGTATTCAGTGTTCATGGTCAGCCACTGGTCAGTGTTCATCCACATCGTCCCCTCAAAAGCCCTCAATGTCTAAAATACAGTAAAAACTGAGGGACAGACAGTGGTGAGGAGACGGGTGAGGCCATGACAGTAGGCCCACCTCGTCGACCTCTGGGTAACATGCCTGCGTGTGTGTGTTTGTATGTGTGGGGGGTGGAGGTGGGGTGGGAATACGCAGGTCCAGAAGAAATGGTCCTAATTGGGATAATGCAAATTTTTTCAGCACCCTTTTTTCTTTGCTTCCTGATTTGAATACTCATCAACTGATTCTAAGGGGAGACTTAAATTGCGTTTTAGACCCCATTTTGGATCGCTCTAGTAATACAACTCAATCACAGAGTAAATCTGCTGAGGCAATAAACACCTTTCTTCAGGCATATGGGGTGGTAGATGCATGGAGATACAGAAATCCTAAGTCTAGACAATATTCTTTCATCTCCGCTGCGCACCAGTCATATTCTAGAATATATTACTTCCTGACAGAAAGCTCCTCCCCCTCCTGAGGTCAATCACCTCTGAGGGCATTATAATTTCTGAGGACAGCCCAATGACCATGACAGTTAATGCTCCAAACATTGAGTCCCCACATTGCACCTGGCCCCTCATCATTTACATTTACATGTACCCATGCCTCCACGCCAATCGATTTCTTCCTAGAAATGAATTGATCACCTGATAATAGTTTTGGTAACCTTTGGGAAACGATGAAAGCATATCTATGTGGACAGATTATTGCTTATAATGCTAGGGCAAACAGAAGACGGCAGGCATGTCTCAGTGAATTGACTGCACTGATCAATGAGTTAGACCGCAGAAACTCAATAGCTCCCTCTGTCGACTTGTGTAGAGAGAGAGAGTGGCTCTGTTAATGGAGTTTGACATTCTCTCCACTGGAGAAGCTAAAGATCTATATCTTAGATCTCATCTGTTGGGCCTAATATCAGAAATTGACACACCAGAAGGGACAATTATTGATCAGATGGGTATCAATAATCAATTTAGGAAATTCTACGAAGACCTCTACACCTCTGAAGATTGTGATGAGACACAGTTAGCTGCATTTTTTGATAACATCAAGATGCCAACCATAGAATCACAAGATAAAGTAAATCTCAATCACAACATCTCAATAGAAGACATAGATCAGGCAATTAAAAGATGAAGAGCGGTAAAGCTCCTGGGTCAGATGGCTTCCAGAGTTTTTTTTAATTCTCAATTAAACTAGCTCCCATGTTGCAGGAAGTGTATACAGAGGCACTAGAGCAAAAATCTGCAGAGTTGTATAGTAACGAAGTAGAACTACTTTGCTACTGTACTTAAGTACTAAAATGCTGTATCTGTACTTTACTGGAGTATTATTTTTTTCTCCTACTTCCACTTTTACTTCACTACATATTTTCCATCAGTTTAATACTTTTACTCCGATATATTTTTTACGTGCTGTATAGTTACTCGTTACAATTATAAACATGTTAGCTGGCGCTGTCACCGGGTCAAGCGATCAGGCTGTCTTATGAGAAAACTGCGCATGCTCCGGTCGCGTCTCGTTAACTCTGCTGCTGCCTTCACTGAACACTTGAGCTTCGTAATCTAGGTTCACTTGACACACTGTTACTGCCGCAAGGGTCCGCACGGCAAAAATGACGCAATCGCAGTGGCTCCGCCCATGCGCGTTAACCACGCGCGCAGTCGCGTCGTCGTGCACCTCTCGATTTTTGTGCGTGTGAAGTTACAAGGTGGAATTCATGCACTTGTACAGCACTTTGAAGGTCCATTTTCAGTATTTTCCAGCACCTTCAGCTTCATTTACATATTTATACAAATACACATATATTTGAAATTATTCCAAATAATTCGCTTTTTATCTCATTAAAAGAGATGGTACCGTGTTTGGTAACAGCAGAAGAGCGCAGTAAGCACTAGTTAGGTTAGATATCTTAGCTAACTAACCTAATTATGTTCATGGCTTGCTGCAGAATTCACTTAACATTAGCTGGCAATAAAGGCGACGTGCTGACTAATCATGTGCCCATTTTATAGTGTAGTGTTTTTATAGGGTAAGGGCATTTATTGGGGGTAACCGCAGGGTAGTAAGCTCACCATTAGAATCCGACGGACGGATTTTACGTCCAAAATACACCTCGTTTTCTCAGCTAAATTATGGCGAATTTGTACTTTTGCATCAAACCTACAACGTAGCGGGACATAGGTTATCTGTTTTTTGTGTACGAAGTGTTAACCCCAGTTTTTTAAGTACATACAGAACACTTGTATTTGTGATCTTTGACATCTTTGATTTGTAAGTGATATATAAAAACAATTGATAATCAAACTTTGATGGCTTTCTTTAATTAATTCAAAACACAATACTTGTACTTTTTACTTTCAGTACTTGAGTAATAAATTTTAGACTAAACTACTTGCAATACTCAAGTACAAAAATGCTGAATACTTCTGTACTTCTACTTAAGTAAAATTTTTAAAGAACACTTCAACTTCTACTCAAGTAAATGTTTTGATAGAGTACTTTTACTCAAGTATGGGTCTCGAATACTTTATACAACACTGAAAATCTTTACCCCCTACTATGACTCAAGCCACAATCTCAGTCATTCTTAAAAAAGGAAAGGAACCTTTAAAATGTGAGTCCTATCGCCCGGTGAGCTTGCTCTGCTGTGATTATAAGATATTAACCAAAATCTTAGCTAATAGACTAGAGTCAGCAATACATACAGGTAGTACACCCAGATCAGACTGGGTTTATTTCTGGGCGGCAACTCTTTAGTAATTTACGTAGACTAAATGTGATATATACATCAAAATCTGGATGTATATATAAGTTCTTCAATTGTATGCACACAAAGCTTTTGATCGAATAGAATATAAATACCTCTTGGCGACCTTGGAAATGTTTGGATTTGGTCCCAGTTTTTGTTCCTGGGTCAAAATATTATATGCTACACCCCAGGCCTCGGTCCGCACAAATAATTATATTTCGCAATATTTCCACATTCATAGGGGTACCAGGCAGGGATGTCCATTAAGCCCACTTTTGTTCAATTTGGTCCTAGAACCACATGTGCAAATGAAGTTACAGGACAGGGGAGGCCAGACACACAAAGTATCGCTGTATGCGGATGATCTTTTGCTTTATTTGGCTAACCCTAATGACTCCATCCCTAAAGCACTAGAAATCATATCAGAATTTGGTAAAATGTTGGGCTACAAAATTAACCTCACTAATAGTGTGTGCTTTTCCCTATTTAATAATCAGGCCCAAAGGATGTTATTTGATGCTGAAAATAACTCCCAACACTTTTAAGCAGATACAAGAATATATTTGATATATATAGAATATATATTTTTTTGAGAGCTTGATAAGCACATATCTACCTTTGTTTGGAATAAAACTATCCCTCGGATAAGAAATGCATACATTTTTCAGTCACTTCACGCCACGCGCTGTCAATAATCTTGATGCAGTGTAGAATGTTGTAGCCTTTCCAAATCCTGTTGTCCTCCGTTGCCGTTACCACCTTACTAAAAGTAGTGTGCAAATAATGTGCCTTAAACGCTGCTATGCCCCCCTGATCCATAGGTTGCAGAATTGGAGTCTTATTTTTCGGGAGATAAATGACTGACATTGTGATGTAAGTCACTGATATGTTGGGGATGTCCTGGAGCATTATCCAGGAAACCAGAATCTTGAAAGGAACATTCTTTTCAAGGCAGTTTTCTCTGGCAGCTGGAATAAAGCAGGTCAGAAACCAGTTTTCAAATAAAGTCTGCGTCATCCACGCCTTGGTGTTTGCCCGATAGATCCCTGGCAGTGTGTGTTTGTTCACATTCCTCACATTCCGTGTGGGTTCTATGAGCGATAAATAAAAAAGGGTTTTAATTTATGCCCTGCCACATTTCTGCCTAACAGCAACATCACATGATCTTTAAAGGCCTTGAACCCAGGCATTTTGGCAGCTTCTTTATGAATGTATGTTCTTTCGGGCATTTTTTCCATAACAACCCTGTCTCGTCCACGTTGAAAATTTGTTCTGGTCGAGAAGAAGAAGATAGCTGTCTTCCTCGATTATCTCATCCAGCACATCGAAAAATTCCTCAGCTGCCTCCGTAACCGCACTTGCTGCTTCATCATGAATGCTTCTGTTGTGTAGGCTGAATCGGCGTTGAAAGCGATGGAACCAACCTTTGCTTGCGCTGAATGTTTCAGTGCACTGTTCTCCCTCACGTGCTTTCAGCGTGGCAAAGATGCTAAGGGCCTTTCTCTTGATGATATGGTGACTAAGGGGAAGTTTCTTGTTGATTTGGTCGTCAAACCAAATCGCCAGCAGTTTCTCCATTTCATGGATCAGGCCCTTGCGCTGCCTGGTGAAAATAGCCTTGTATCCGACAGTACTCCTTGCCATCTCCATCACTTTCTCTTTATCTTTAGGTATCATTGAAATGGTGAAATGAGACAACCCCATGCTGTTAGCGATTGCTAAGACTTTCATTCCACCTTCTTACTTCTGTATGATCTGCATCTTCTTCTCCAGGTCGATGGTTTTCCTGGGCTTCTTAGCAGAAGATCCTGGAGGAGTTGTACTTTTCCTTTTGTCTGCCATGTTGATCATAAATAGAAAAATCCAATAATGTTCTCGTGCGTGTGTACAGCATAACACTCCACAACACTCCACTCTGCTGCCACTGCTCCTGCCACTGCTCCTCCTAAAAAAAAAGTCGGTCGTAACTCCGATCCATCGTTAACCAGACCCGTCGTTAAGCAGGTACTCACTCTCTTAGAGTAAATAAGAGAGGTGGTGGTGTTGCATGTTTTTACCATAAAGCATTCTGCTGTAATTAGATCTCATTTGGGGAACATCCTACGTTTGAATATCTGGCAGTACAACTCAACAGTACTAAAATTACTGATGTTGCAATCTCTGATCATTGTGGTGTAATTTTTCAATATGTCATTATCAATTAGAACACTCAGTGAAAAGAGCACAATAACCAAGCGTTATCTCAGTCCTGGCAGTGCCGTGGCCTTCACAGACATGATACAGTCCCTCCCTCCTCTCTCAGAGAATGGGAATGAGTTAGTTGAAACATTCACACACAGAATTAGGAACTGTATTGATGCTGTGGCACCAAAGGTAACTAAAAGTATCTCTGGTAGAATTAAGATGCCCTGGATAATTAAGATACACTCCATCTATTGTAAAATTTAGGCAAGATTATAGGCAGGCTGAGAGATGCTTTCGAAGGTCAAAACTGCAAGTACATTTTGATATTTGTCACGTCCAGCCCCTCCCTCCTCCCTGGTCCCGCCTAGCTTCCCCGTTCCATGGTTTCTCCCTGTGTCTGCCACGCCCCTTTCCTCATTGTTCCCACCTGCATCTCGTTTCACTGTCATGTTGTCAGTATATTTAAACCCTTCCGTTCTACACTCCTGTGTCGGTCATTGTTTGTAGTGTGTGTGTCTCGTGAGTACTCCTTGCCCTCGCTCTGCTTCACCTAAAACCTGACTTGTTAGCGTTCTAATTGTGCTCTGTTTTTGCTGTTAGCTTCCTTGTTCGGTCTCCCTGTGTTTGGTAGTTTTCCCCTCGGTGTCTTTGTTTAGTTAAGTATTTTGGTTGTGTCTTTCATGTCATGTTACTGTCTGCAGCCTGATGCTTTCTGTTTAAGTTTGTAGTTGTTCCCGTGTGTTATTCTTTGAGCGTTTGTACCCTTATGTCCTTTTAGTCCTTCTTGGAATCTAGTTCTGTCGTACGGTTGTGTGTGTGGTCTTCGTATAAGTCAAGAGTAGTTGTCGCTTTGTGGTTCTGTTTTGCCGTCTTCTTGTTTGGATGTGTTCTGTTACGTGTATTCTCGTGTGCCTTGTGGTTTTCGTCAGTCTAGTCTGTTTCTTGTTTTCTTTATTAAATCACCTCAAAACTTGTATTTGCGTCATGCCTGTCCCCTTGGTTCGTAACAATATTTATAAAACAACATTACAGAATTACAACAGTGAATTGAAATCAGCAAAGAAAAACTAGCTCTTTACCTTAATCAATTCATCCAATAATAACTCAGCTGTCTTGTTCAGTATAGATATATAGTATTGATCGGCTAGTAAACCCCACCTCCCGTGTCTTCCCTGAGACTGTTTCAGTTGAAAAATGTGATGAGTTTGCAATATTTTTTAGGGACAAGTATAATTACTAGTATAAGGCAGAACATAGCAACAAGCACTAATAGACTATCAACCCTTATATCAGTTACTCAGCCTAACTTTAATATGTCTTATTTCCAAGTAGTTGACATGGTAACACTACTTGATGTGATCTCATCACTAAAATCCTCTACATGTGAACTGGACCCTTTACCAACATGCTTTTTCAAGCAGGTTGTGAGCTCATTAGTTTATTAAGTTCTAACGATTGTTAATCACTTACTGCAATTGGGAGAATTCCCTAATATTCTTAAAACCGCAATGGTTAAACCACTATCAGAACAGAAATCTTGATCCCACAATTCTCAATAATTATTGACCTATATCTTTCTTAGCAAAATCACTGAAAGTTGTCAATCCTGTTGAATGATTGTCAAAGTATAATGACCTCCTCTTCCTACTGTTCAACCTATATATGTTTTCGTAACCGCATAACTAATACCATGTTTGTTAATGATATCATCAATATGCAGATGACACTCAACTTTACATTTCTCTAGAACCTAAAGCCCTAAAATCAATTTGCTGTCGTCACTGTTTGATGGCATAGGAGATATACAGACATGGATGTCTGACAATTTTCTGCAATTAAATAAAGACAGCGGTTCTTGTTCTTGGTAGTGATTCACAAAGGAATGATGTGCACACTTATTTACATCAAATTAATCTCTTCAGACAAACAATGTGTGAAGAACCTGGGCGTCACTTTTGATAATGAGCTCAGCTTTGAATCACACATCATGACTACATGCAAGACAGCTTATTTTCACCTTTTGAAAGTGAAAAACTTGTCCATGCATTTATCACATCAAGGCTAGATTATTATAATGCTGTTCTATCTGCTCTTCCAAAGAGCTCTATTTCTCACCTACAGGCCCAAAGCTGAGTTCCAGAGCTTTAATATGGCCCAAAGCTCTGGAACTTCCTGATGAGCTCAGAGGCATTTCATCCCTGTACAGCTTCAAGAAGAGTCTCAAAACCTTCCTGTTTAGATCTGCTTTTAGTTAAGAATCTCTAACTGTGTTCTAATTATTTTAATAGTATTCCATCTTATTTACTTTTACATTATTTTATTTAGTTACGTTTAATGTCTGTTCTATTATTTTAAAGGTTTTGCCATCTTATTTACTTAATTACATTATTTTATAATTTGTCACTTTATTACATTATTTTATTGTGTTTCCTTTTTATCTTAATTTATATATATATATATAAATATATATATATATATATATATATATATATATATATATATATATATATATACACTTCCTTTTAATGTTTTTATTTATTTATTTATTCTGTAAAGCACTATTATTACATTGTTTGAAATTCGAAGAGCAGCGTCAGAAAGAAAAAAAAGCGACCACCGTGCCTGGCGCTTGCTGCCTTTGAGGTACTTTAAATTCTTGTGATCCATAATAACGGTAAACGGATGTTTCGTTCCCTCACGCCAGTGCCAGTAGTTCGCAATCTCCCACCCCGTAATTGCATTCTGAGTTTCTTTGAAAAGAACACAATAGGCCCTAGCATACTGTGACAGCACAGTGCCTACTCCAACATTGGAAGCATCTACCTCCACAATGTTGGGATCAGGTTGTTGCAAAACCGAAGCTTTAATGAAAGCTTGCTGTCACGTCCAGCTCCTCCCTCCTCCCTGGTGCTGCCTAGTTTTCCCCGTTCCCTTGGTTACCCCTCTGTTCTACCCCTTGTCGTCGGTCATTGTACGCGAGTCTCCCTTTGCCTACCTGCTCTTTTGTGGTTGTTCTATTGTGGTGCGGAGGTCTTTGTGATCATAGCCCTGGTATTTGTATTCTCCATTGATTTATCTGTTCTGTGTTACCCTGCCTCATTTTCGTATTGTTCTGTTTCGTTATGCCTTTGTATCTAACCAAATCTGGGTGTCTCTCCTGCAGAGGTGTCAATTCCAGGTTCAGAAAAAACACAACATATAGCACCCTGAGACTGTTTCCCTGAGACTAACTTATGACCGCAACCTAGCACACACTCAACATAACACCGGCCTCCCCACCATGACAGTGTCCTGCTGATTGTAAGCATCTTCGGGTTTTAGAAAATATAAAAATAAGGTATTATTATTTTATATATATATATATATATATAAAATCAGTGGGGAACCGTCAGGGCCCTCTACGGCCTAAAATATTCTTAAAACGTGTATATATATATATAATTATCCAATTTTATTTTATCTACTTGCAGTTTTACAATCGACATCTAAACAATTACAAAAATATAAGCAAATAAATAATTTACCCGTGTCTATTCAATCTGTGTTGGAAGGTGAGGGGTTAAGTGGAAGCCTGTGAGCCTGTGTCTCCCCATATCAGGACTGTGATGCCCGCTGTTCGTTTACAGAGGGCCAGACAGTTATAATTCAGCGCAATACCAGTTTCAAATGATAGTCAAATTGACCAATCATATCTTCTCTCTTAGTGGGCGGGCTTAACTGTATGATAATTTCCACCCGCTGTGGCGACGCTAGCTGTCGTTAGGGTACCACCGCTAGCTAGTTTCGATTCATCCCTTTGACGTCCTTGTTTACATATTCCGCTTCCACGAACCACGGAGCTGTGAAACCTTATTTTGTTTGGAAACTTATTTTGCTTAAGAAGTTATCTACTACAAATGTTATTATTGTTTATTGCGTTTCTAAAGCCGTACTGTCATCTCAGTTTTTTTTTTTTGTTTTTTCTTTATTCTTTATTGCAGTTTATTAGGAGAGGAAACAAAATTTTTTTCGGGGGGTAATATACATATATATAAACATTCATTGCTATAAACACACATCATTCACTGTCTCAGTTTATATTCATCGTATTACTTTATATTTACTGAATCACTTCATATTCACTTTCTTTTTAATTTCGCTGTATCACTTTTTTGCTGTTGTGATACATGCTACTGCTGCTACCTGAACTTTATCACTTTTGCACCACTATTTCATGTCATGGTAGGCTGGGTCAGCCTACACAGCCACTCCCCCTGTCCAATTCACCTACCTACTCCATAATCACTGGCATCTGTCTCCCATCACTTTCACTCCCAATTTCAGCCCACAGGTCCAGCACACCATTACTGTGCATTCCTTGACCATAGAGGAGTGAGTCTACCTGCATCATCTTCCTTGCCTAGTGGCTTTACTTTATTTCACTTGAGTGTGATTGTTATTGCTGTGCTATGGACTTAAAGTTTCCACGGCACCATACTCCGCGTCTGCTGCTTCTGTCACCTCGTTACAATCCCCTTTATATTGTTCTTTAACTTTATATTGTTCTTTGGTGTAACCTGAGACCTTGAATGCATAATTTGTTCCATCTCATGTACCGCATGTGATGCAAAAGTCTCCTTGAATCCTTAATCTTAAATACACTAACAAGTGGTGAAACAAGACACAGGTGCAGGACATAATGAGGGGTGTGTGACAAACAAACACACACACACAAACAGCCATGATGAACACTAACTGGACATGTAGTGGGGAGGAATCATGGAGGAAGGAGCCATTACAGCCCACAAACCTAACAGTGTGCTAATTACATATGCACACTGAACTAGGAAACATGCGCATAAAAAAACATAAAATTACACATGGAAATACGTAACCAGCTACATTTAATTTTCATCTTTCTTTTTTCACATGTTCTTCCAGCACATTTAACTTGCATTACTTATAAGGGATGCTAGTCCCAGAACATTCAAAGTATTGATACCATACCTCATATTCTGCTTCAGGTCATTTCTTGTGACAATTGTAGTAAATTAAAAAAATCCTGTTTCCTTTTTAGTCATTCTTCCATTTAGTTTTTTCTAAATTCCTCAATTTTTTGTGCAATTTAATGGCACCATTTTTACATTACTTATGTCACATAACACACATTAAATGTTATTTTAGTATGTGTTGTGTTTTTATTTCATTACTCTCTTTTTTTTCATTACTTCTTATGGCATCTTTCTCTGGCATTACCGTTTGTCATCACTGTTTATTTGCACTAGTGTCCTTCAGTCTTTATTTGTTGCCTTTTTGAAGCCAACTTGAAGTTTGTGCTGAAGCTTTCTTTTTCTGATTCTATATTTGTTTTCTCATAGAGAAATAAGAAATACCAAAAATCTGATGACCATCAGTCCTGAGGCTTTCAAAGACCTTCCAAATTTGAAATACTTGTAAGTAAATCCATTATCCATACATACAGTATATACTGCTCAAAACAATAAAGGGAACACTAACATAACACATCCTATATCTCAATAAATAGAATATTCCAGTTGAAAATCTTTATGTAATACATAGTGGAATGTGTTGTAGCGGATACATATGTTAGTTTATGGATTATGAACGGGGCACCATCCTGATTGCTCAGGAACCAGTATTGTGATAACGGAGATAGGTGGAATATGGTTTAATCAGTCTCATTACTAAAGGGTTAAGTTCGGGTTCCACGCAGTGACCTAATACCATCGACCAAAATATGTATTTACCACCGTGACCAGATTAATGAATAAATGTCCACATTTATTAAATGGTTAATATTACAACTGATTAAGAATAGCATATGGAATGATTTTGCTCAAAATGAAATTCAACCTATATGTGAATCTACTAATCTAACCAGGAATATAATAGTGAACAACAAAGGATATAAAATTAAACAACAACAGCAAATGATATAACTGTCGGTGATCATGAGAATTAAATGGATTATATGACTACCTTAAGGCTTGCCTAACTAGCGTAGGACCCAGGGACGGACATGAGGTCTTTAGAGAGAAAATAGAAAAGGAAAGAGAAAGAGAAAGTTTGGGGAGGTTAATGGTAACAGTATTTGGCAACCCCAAAACAGCATATGAACTGAGCATCTTACTTCGTTGAAGAGGCGTGGTAACGCGGACCAACCGGTGCGCGTTCACGGTTCCTTTCTTGAGGTGGCTAAGTCCTACGGAGCAGGTCACGTGAGACGGCTCGAGTCACAGTCACAGCTGGAGGCCGCAGACAAACTTGTGCAGATGACTTTACTGAGAAAGAAAATTAGCTTGACTTGAAAGACTAGACAAAATAAAATTATGTTTGACGACGACACGTAAAATAAAGAAAATAAAATAAAATCTAGAAGAATCATCTGTTGGACTCAGTGAGCTTGTTGCTGTCTTTTGGCCTCGCTCCGGTGGACTCTGCGGTGTTCGGCGTAAGTCCAGCACTCTGTTGGTCGCGATGGTTTGGCATGTTTCCAATGAGTTCGAGTCTCTGGGTCTCGGCGAGTCTGGCGAAATTCTCCAAGTCTACCAGGCTGCCAAGCTCATTATGTCTCCTTGAGTAAGGGTTTTTAAACAACTTTTAGGGGCGTCATCGGAAGGCACTTGTCAGGAACAGCACATAATCACCGTGCAGATGTGGTTCACCTGCCGCTCATTGCCCCTCCCTTTCGCAACTATTTAAGCTTCCCCCTCACTCTTCCCGGGTTGCGAAGTATTGTTTCCATGCCACATACCAAGCGTTCTCTGTGTTTCTGCTTTCCTGTGTACGACCTCTGCTCTCCTCCTAGACCTTGTTCCCTGCCTAGTCCCTCTGTACCTCCTGGCTTCTGTCTCACCGGCGTGACCCTGGACTGTCCTGACTACGATTACTCTACTCCTGTACAACACACCCTGAATGGAGTAACTCGCCTGTTTGATTACTCTGTGATCGCTGTTTCAATAAAAGCAGCTATTATCCGTACTTGGATCCTTGTCTGCCTGATTAGTACGTTACAGCACTTTCTTGGTCATCATTTCATTGACCATTGGGCCTGTATTATTAAATACTCATTACCTCTGCCCGGACAGGGGAGAGGGAGAGAGAGAGAGAGAGAAAGGGAGAAAGAGGGGGGGAGTGAGGAGTGCCCGTCATTCCAGGTCTAGTTAATGACTTAACCAAAAAAGGCAGATTATCACAATTTGAGGACAAAGGGAATTCCCTATTCCTAAATAAATTGTCTTACATATTTACATATGCCTAAATAAGTATTAATTTGGTTCTATTAGTCTACACATTGAGCCATTCTTAATTTCCACTTTTGGACAATAAATGACACAATGCACAGACAGTGAGGTCACATGCACACATGAAAATTATTACATTCGATGAGTAATATACAAACTAATACATAGATATGCATATGCCTAATATAGCACATTTGTAACGTATAGAACATGCTGAGAGGGATCCTGATGCGGAATAACACGTTCTTTATTTGAATAACTCTGTACAACTAGCCACAAGATGAGCAAAGTGACGTATGGCAGGTGCAGAGCAGTAGCGTGGGAGCGGTGGTCAGTGCGGTCCAGGGTCGAGAGGCGAGGGCAGAGTCCGGGAGGTATCCAGGGATCAGGCAGGAGACGTGGTCTAGGGGACAAGCAGAGTTCGGCACACAGAGAGACAGTCAGGAATAACGGCTTGGTATGCAACGACATGAGGCAATACTTCGCAACCAGGAAGTGAAGTCTAGGTGCTTAAGTATGCCCGGAATGTGGGCGTGGTGGGGAGACAGGTGAACGTAATTGTGTTATCGGCTATTCCTGACAACATTACATGTTGATACTTGGTTATATATAAATCTAAATTAATATTACATTGGAATACAAGTGTATTGATATATCTAAAATAATGCAGCACATGAATATGTGAGTATACAAGTCTCTATGACTAACACACAGAATTAATGAGCATGCATGCCTAAACAGCAGAACACCAGTGTTGCCATAGTTACTTTGAAACAGTAATCCGACTACTGACTACACTGTAAAAAGTAATAAGTTGGCTTTTTCTTTTTCTTTTTTTTTTATTGAGAAGTCAATCACAATACGAAATACAATCAAACAACAAAAGGTAAATGACTTCTAAATTTTCCCCAGTTTTATCCCCAAAAAAAACAAACAACCATAGACACACAGCCAGAAAAAAAAGTGAATTCAACAGTTAAGCATATACGTAAATACACACACACACATATACATATAAAGAGATACACCTCTATGCATACATATACACATATATGAAGCATATACGTAAATACACACACACATATACATAAAGAGATACACCTCTATGTATACATATACGCATATATGAAGCATATACGTAAATACACACACATATACATATAAAGAGATACACCTCTATGTATACATATACACATATATGAAGCATATACGTAAATACACACACACATATACATATAAAGAGATACACCTCTATGTATACATATACACCAGTGGGGAACCGTCAGGGCCCTCTACGCCCTCTCAGAGGGCCTAAAATATTCTTAAAGCATTATATATATAATTATCCAATTTTATTTTATCTACTTACAGTTTGACATTCGACATCTAAACAATTACAAAAATATAAGCAAATAAAATATTCACCCGTGTCTATTCAATCTGTGTTGGAAGGTGAGGGGTTGAGTGGAAGCCTGTGAGCCTGTGTCTCCCCCTATCAGGACTGTGATGCCCGCTGTTCGTTTACAGAGGGCCTGGCAGTTATAATTCAGCGCAATACCAGTTTCAAATGACAGCAAAATTGACCAATCATATCTTCTCTCTTAGTGGGCGGGCTTAACTGTATGATAATTTCCGCCCGCTGTGGCGACGCTAGCTGTCGTTAGCACCATCGCTAGCTAGTTTCGATTCATCCCTTTGACGTCCTCGTGCGCGTTGTTTACATATTCCGCTTCCGAGAACCACGGAGCTGTGAACCTTATTTTGTTTGGAAACTTATTTTGCTTAAGATGTTATCTAGTACAGATATTATTGTTTATTGCGTTTTTAAAGCTGTACTGTCGTCTCAGTTTTTCTTTATTTAGTTTATTAAGAAAGGAAAAAAAAAATTTCGGGGGGGAGGGGGGGGGGTAGCGGGCCCAGGTTTAAAGGTCACGGTTCGCTACTGATATACACATATATGAAGCATATACGTAAATACACACACACATATACATATAAAGAGATACACCTCTATGTATACATATACACATATATGAAGCATATACATAAATACACACACACATATACATATAAAGAGATACACCTCTATGTATACATATACACATATATGAAGCATATACGTAAATACACACACACACATATATACATATAAAGAGATACACCTCTATGTATACATATACACATATATGAAGCAGCAGATTCTTCATACATAAAATGATGTACAAACTGAAAGTCACACATGAATATTAATAAAAAGGTGACAGATGAAAAAAGAAAGAAAGAAAAAGACAGAAAGAAGGGGGATTTATTAAATAGTAGGAAGAGTTTGAAGCTGGTTAAAATAAGAGAAGAAACAATTCCACTTCAAATTAAACTTTGAAACATCACCTCTCAGTGAGAATCGAATTTTCTCCAATTTTAGGAAGTGAAGAACATCTTGGAGCCAAACTGAAATTGTAGGAGGTCTCGGGGATTTCCATAGTAGGAGGATACGTCGCCTTGCTAATAAAGAAGTAAAGGCCACAACATCTGATTGTGACTTTGAGAGTGAGTGAGTGTTGGAAAAAAAGCCAAAAATTGCAATAGTGGGAGACATTTGTATGGTAGTGTCAAATATCTCTGACATCACCTGAAAATAGTCAGACCAAAAATTAAAAATCACCGGACAAGAAAAAAAACGTGAGTTAAATTACATGGTGACATGGAACAACGGTCACATGAATCAATGACTGTATCTGGGTAAAATTTTGCTAACTGATATTTTGAGCGGTGTATCCTGTGTAGCACTTTAAACTGAATCAGCTGATGTTTAGCACACGGTGAGCTGGAACGTACAACGTTAATAGCCTTTTCTCACCAACCCCCTGGCAAAACAGAACCCAGTTCTTCCTCCCAAGCATGTTTGATTTTATTAACGGTATGCGGGTGAAAATCCATCAGATGGGAATAAATTTTAGATATAAGAGATAACCGAGAGGGATTAAGATCCAACAAGATATCATAAGGCTGACTGATAGAATGATGAGTAATATTTAAGAATAAAGAGGAAAAACTGTCTAATCTGGAAAAATCTAAATAAATGAGAAGCTGGTAAATTGAAATCTGAAGACAACTGAGTAAAACTACTCAAAACACCATCCCTATAAAGGACCTGAAAGGAATCAATGCCCCTCTCATGCCACAACTTGAAAGCTGCATCACTCAAACCAGGGGGAAATAAGTAATTATTCAATATGGGCATCTTCATTGAGGGTTGTGTGAATTTAAAATGAGACCGAAATTGAGACCAAATACGAAGCGAAGAAAGAACCAATGGATTGTTTGTAAATTTAGAATATTTTAGTGGAGTCGGAGCTGTAAGCAATGACAATAAAGAGGAAGTTGAGCAAGAGAGAGACTCGAGTTTGCACCACGATAATTCAGGGGAATGAAGCCAATAGAGCATTTTATGGATGTTAGGTGACCAGTAATAATACAAAAAGTTAGGGAGAGCAAGACCACCATCGAATCTGAATCGCTGCAGAAGCGCGAGTCCAACTCTGGGAATCTTTCCATCCCAAATGAAAGTAGAAATTATTTGGTCTAATGCTTTAAAAAACTTTTTGGGTAGGTAAACCGGAATTGTTTGTATTGCCCAGATTTCTTTTTTTTATTTCATTCATTTTAATTGTGTTCACCTTACCAATAAGAGAAAGAGGAAAAGATCTCCATCTCTCTAGATCAGATTCAGTTTTGGCCAATAAAGGGGAAAAGTTGGAGTGAAAAAGAGCTGGTAGGCTTCGAGCTATAGAATTACCTAAATATTTAAATCCATTTGGAGTGAATTTAAATGGGAATAAAGAACTGTCAAGCATTAACGCCAGAGAGTTTACTGGATAACATTCACTCTTTTGGATGTTTAATTTGTATCCAGAAAAAAGGCCGAATTTCCTCAACAATGTCAGAATCGATGCGAGACTGCTCTTGGGGTCAGTAACATACAGTAACAGGTCATCTGCATACAGAGACAATTTCATTTCAATACCTGAACGCGAAATACCCTGAAAGAGTGAGAGAGATTTTAAAGCGATAGATAGAGGCTCAATTACCAGAGCAAACAGCAGGGGTGATAACGGGCAACCTTGTCTGGTACCGCGTGACAGGGAGAAATAATTTGAATATACATTGTTGGTATGAACACTCGCATGAGGAGATGTGTAGAGTAGCCTCACCCAGGATATGAAGTTATGACCAAAACCAAATTTCTGTAAAATAAAAAACAGATAACGCCACTCAACACGGTCAAAGGCCTTCTCTGCATCCAAGGAAATAACCACCTCCGGTGCAGTTTGTGAGTGTACAGAGTAGATGGTGTTTAAAAGTGTGTGGACATTAAAGAAAAGCTGACGTCGCTTGATAAAACCATTCTGATCGTGGGAGTTGATTTTAGGAAGTACATTTTCCAAACGTAAGGCCAGAGCTTTAGCCAGAATCTTTACATCAACATTTAAAATAGAAAGGGGTCTGTATGAACTGCAACATTTCGGGTCTTTGTCTTTCTTAAGGAGCAGAGAAATGGAAGCCTGAGTCATGGTGGGGGGAAGAGAACCGGAAGACTGAGATTCATGAAAAACCTCCAAAAGGAGTGGGGCGAGTTTATTAATAAATTTTTTATAGAACTCAATGGGGAACCCATCAGGGCCAGGAGCTTTATTAGTCTGCATAGATTTTATAGATTGGGTTAAGTCTGACAAACCCAAAGGAGAATCAAGATTGTCAGCAACTGATAAATCAAGGGAAGGAAGTACCAGATCTTCAAAAAAAGAAAACATTTCGTCATCATCGGATGGGGACTCTGATGTATAAAGATTTGAGTAGAATGATTTGAATACTTCACTGATACCCTGCGGGTCAGAGCGAAGGTCTCCCTTTGTATCTACAATTTGGTGAATAACGCGAGATGCAGACTGTCTCTTCAACTGATGAGCAAGAAGTCGAGACTGTTTATCGCCGTGTTCATAATAAGTACAACGAGAGCGTAGTAAAAGTTTTTCTGCATCGGAGGTTGTTAAAAGATTGAATTTTGATTGTAATTCGAGCCTCTGCTTAAGTAATGGTGGTGTAGACTGAGTTGCAATGAGTTTATCCAGCACTGAAATTTCGTTCATGAGGTTTTGCACTTTGGATCTCTGCATTTTATTCATGTGAGCTGTGTATGAGATTATTTGACCACGTAGATAGGCCTTAAGGGTGTCCCATAAAAGAGAAAAAGAAATAGAATCACATTTGTTAAAAGCAATAAATTCATCAATAGCCGAGGAAATAAATGTATAGAAAGCATCATCTGAAAGTAATAATGGATTGAATTTCGAAGTAGGAGGAGAGCTGTGTGAATTTGTAAAATATATATTAATAGTGTGAGGAGCATGATCAGAAATAACTATTGAGTGATAGGTGGGAGAAGTGACCCTAGACATGAGCGAGTTATCCACAAAAAAGTAGTCTATACGAGAGAATGTTTGATGTGGGTGAGAGAAAAAAGAAAACTCCTTATCCTGTGGATTACAAAACCTCCAGGGATCTCCCATAGAATTATCAGTTAAAAACTGAGAAATTACCTGAGACATTAAAGATGGAGTTAAAGATCAAGGGTTTGAATGATCTAATGATGGATCAATGGTACAATTCATGTCACCTCCCATAATGAGAAGATGAGTATCTAAAGAAGGGAGCAAAGTAAAAAGATTTTGCATGAATTTGGGGTCATCGAAATTGGGGGCGTATAAATTAACCAATAACACTGGTGTGTTAAACAGAGAGCCTCGAATTATCAAAAATCTACCATTAACATCAGCAAAAGTAAAATCCGAAATGAAATCAATCCCTCTCTTAACCAAAATAGCAACTCCTCTAGATTTTGAGTTAAATGTAGAGTGAAAAATGTTTCCAACCCAAGGAAATTTTAACTTTAGATGATCATCACTTTTGAGATGTGTTTCCTGTAGGAACATAATGTCTGCATTTAAACGCTGCAAGTGGGCATTGACCCTCAAACGCTTGATCACACTGTTAAGGCCATTGACGTTCCAGCTCAGGAATTTAATGTTGGCTCCACTATGCAACACTTGTGATGTATGAGTGGTCATTTAGATTCAGTATTTGTATATAACTGAAGTGGAAAAAGTGATTGGAAATTTGCCAGCAAATTGAGGATATGGAAGGGGGAAAGGAGGAGTAGGAAAGAGAAGAGAAGGAAACAGGACAGAGTGAGAAGAAGAAGAAAGAGAGAGACAAAAACATACAAAGAGGCAAAAACAAAAAACACAAAAGCAAACACATAAATTCCCCAAACCCCCCTCAAAACCCACCCTCCCAACATATACCCGAACATCCAAGTAGTCAAACTACACTCCAGATAGGTCATAACCAACCATAAAGCCCCCCATAGAGCAAGAAGTCCAAAACCCTAAAAAAGTATGAACATGTACACAGAATATATAACATAAATAGATAATACCAGGTCTATATAAAATTCAAATAAAAGTGGAATTCTGTAAATGTGCACATAAGAACTGAAAACAGGCACAAATACTTGGTAAATTAAACAAAATCAAGTAATAACTATAACGAATTAAGGGTATGAATCCTAATGGACGAGCAGTGTAAAAGCAAGTACCTGAGAAAAGGAAAAAGATGCTGCCCAACCATGAAGTCACGCTTGAACAGCTCTCAGTGTAAACATTATAGTCACGTCGAAATAGATGAAACAAAACGCATCGCCTCCTCTGCTGAGTTGAAGATGTGTTGTTTATCTCCGTGCATGATCCGGAGACGTGCTGGGTACAGAAGCGAGTATTTAACACCTTCCAAAGCACGGAGTTTTTGCTTCACCTGATGGAACGCTGATCTAGCTTTAGCAGTTTTTTGTGTGTAGTCTGGAAACACAGAGATTCGCATGTTTGATACGGTGACTCGCTGCAGCTCACGAGCTTTTTTTAGGATCAGCGCACAGTCTTTAAAATAGTGCATTCGTGCGATGATCGGACGTGGTGAGTTTCCAGATGTAGGTTTAGGTCCGAGCGAACGGTGTGCACGATCAATCTCGGGGCATTCATCCAGGTTAAAGGCTATGGAGTCAAATTAGGGTCTTTAATGGTGACGAAAAAAAATAATATCGCAAATATAAGATTAGCATTTTGCATTTTACGTTCCTAATTTGTTTCTGCAATACTTTCCCTCTTTTGCGTTTCTTTCTTTTCTTTGCGTTTCACATTTTATGTTGCTGCTTTTTTTGCAATACTTTCTCCCTTTTGCGTTTCTTTCTTTTGTTTGCGCGTCACTGCTTTTCTTTGCGTCTCGCATTTTACGTTCATAATTTTTTTTGCGCTTCTCTCTTTTCTTTGCTCCGGTTTTACCCTCTGTGTGGGGGCCGGGAAAGAGGCGTGGCCAAGAGCGAAAGGCGTGCTGTGAACGTTCAGCGTCAGTTCAGCTTCCTTCCACTCGCTGAACTGAACTGCTGCTGCAGCGCATCTGGTGTTAAAGGAAGAGAGAGGTCGGGTGTGTGCGAGGTGGTGGCGCATTTCAGGGCATTGTTTTTATTCGCTCAGGTTTTCAAAAGATCATTTCAAACCGACCTCAGTAAAATGTTAATAATAATAATAGTAATATATATTTTTTAAACGAAGTTTTAAAAGGGCACTTTTGTTGATAAAGGGCAGAGTTGGTGGTGCTTTAGCACCTGATGTCTATGTCTGCACGCATATACCTGTGGTCCAGCTGGGCGACCGTCTGCCATGATACCAGTAACCAAATTGCCGCGCTGTGTGACGGTTCAACTGATGACGCTGAACGTTCACAGCACACCTTTCGCTCTTGGCCACGCCTCTTTCCCGGCCCAAGATCCAAGATCCAGGACAGACCGAGGCCGTGAGATCAGGCGAGGACCCCGTGTGAACAGGCCTCAGAAGAGTTTGCGAAGTTCCCGCTGTTTTATTAGCTTTGGGTGGCATTTTTATACCAATAAACAGCGCAAAACAAACAACAAGTCCTAAATTAGCGATAAAATAAAAATTGAAAAGGTAAAAGTGCCTTAAAATAACGAATAGGTTGGACTCCGCTCGGGGGGAAAAGAGCTCACGTCTTCTCCATGTGGTGACAAACCGGAAGTCCAAGTTGGCTTTACTTAAAAAAAAAATATGCAAACTCGTTGCCTCAAAAAAATTAAGTTAATTTAAACTTAGTATGTTGATTTAAACTAACCAGATTAGTCTGAGTGGGCAATACTTTGATAAACTTGATTTATATAAGTAGTCAGTAATTACAATAACTTGTGTATTCTGAGTGATCAATACTTTGATAAACTTGATTTATATAAGTAGTCAGTAATTACAATAACTTGTGTATTCTGAGTGGGCAATACTTTGATAAACTTGATTTATATAAGTAGTCAGTAATTACAATAACTTGTGTATTCTGAGTGGGCAATACTTTGATAAACTTGATTTATATAAGTAGTCAGTAATTACAATAACTTGTGTATTCTGAGTGGGCAATACTTAAATTACAACATACAAAAACATCACTTGCTCATAAACATGTTTTATTTTCATTAAGAACTTTTCACAAAAGTCCCATTTCAGTTAAAGTAAAATCTCATAAAGAATAGACAAAAGAAGGATAGTATAGAACACAAATATTATACAAAACCCAAAACCAGAAAAGTTGGCACATTGTGTAAATCGTAAATAAAAACAGAATACAATGACTTGCAAATCATTTTCAACCTATATGCAATTGAACACACTGCAAAGACCACATACTTAACGTTCGAACTGGTAAACTTTGTTATTTTTTGCAATTACAGTGGTACCTCGAGATACAAGCTGCTCTATATACGAGCGATCCAAGATACGAGCCCCGAGACGAGCAAAATTTCTGTTCGACACCTGAGTGCACGCTCGAGATACGAGCATGAACCACTAGGTGGCAGTACAGTACTATATGGAAAAAAAGAAATCATTAATCAGCTCAAAGACACACTCAAACGCTTTTCTTTCTCTCCCTCCCCCACAACCTTAGGTTCAAAAACACAAACATACCTGTATGTGCGGAGATGACGTCATTTAGCGCGTTCTAGCAGCCAATAGCGTTTTTTTTATTCTTGAGATGTTGGTAAGGTCGACTCCTGTACCCGGTCATCACAGCCATTCGCACGTGTGCTTTGCAACGAGTAACAGTACGTACGGTGTATACAGTACAGTATTTCAATACTACAAACATTTTTTGTAGTACTGTAATAACTATTTCTCCTACATTTATTTTATTGTTTAATTATACATGTTGCGTGTGCCTTTATTAATAAAGAACATGTCTTTTTTTCCACATTTACGCTAGTTTTGTGACTTTTTAAGGACCGGAACCAATTACAATACTTTACATTGTTAAATTGCTTCGAGAACCGAGCAGTTCGAGATACGAGCACGGGTCTGGAACAGATTAAACTCATATCTCGAGGTACCACTGTATTAGCTCATTTGGAATTTGATGCCTGCAACATGTTTCAAAAAAGCTGGCACAAGTGACAAAGAAGACAGAAATTTGAGGAATGCTCATCAAACACTTATTTGGAATATCCCACAGGTGAACATGCTAATTGGGAACAGGTGGGTGCCATGATATATATGGGTATAAAAGCAGCTTCCTTGACATGCTCAGTCATTCACATAGAAGGATGGGGCGAGGGTCACCACTTTGTGAACAAATGCGTGGGCAAATTGTCGAACAGTTCAAGAACAACTTTTCTCAACGAGCTATTGCAAGGAATTTAGGAATTTCACCATCTACGGTCCGTAATATCATCAAAAGGTTCGGAGGATCTGGAGAAATCGCTACACGTAAGGGGCAAGGCCGAAAACCAACATTGAATGCCCGTGACCTTCGATCCCTCAGGCGGTACTGCATCAAAAACCGACATCAGTGTGTAAAGGATATCAGCACATGGGCTCAGGAATACTTCAGAAAACCACTGTCAGTAACTACAGTTCGTCGCTACATCTGTAAGTGCAAGTTAAAGCTCTACTATGCAAAGCAAAAGCCATTTATCAACAAGATCCAGAAACGCAGCCGGCTTTGCTGGGCCCGAGCTCATCTGAGATGGACTGATGCAAAGTGGAAAAGTGTTCTGTGGTCTGATGAGTCCACATTTCAAATTGTCTTTGGAAACTGTGGACGTCGTGTCTTACGGACCAAAGAGGAAAAGAACCATCCGGACTGTTATAGGCGCAAAGTTCAAAAGCCAGCATCTGTGATGGTATGGGGGTGCATTAGTGCCCAAGGCATGGGTAACTTACACATCTGTGAAGGCACCATTAATGCTGAAAGGTACATACAGGTTTTGGAGCAACATATGCTGCCATCCAAGCGACGTCTTTTTCATGGACGCCCCTGCTTATTTCAGCAAGACAATGCCAAGCCACATTCTGCACGTGTTACAACAGCGTGGCTTCGTAGCAAAAGAGTGCGGGTCCTCCCCTGGCCTGCCTGCAGTCCAGACCTGTCCCCGCATTATGAAGCGTAAAATACGACAACGGAGACCCCGGACTGTTGAACAACTTAAGCTGTACATCAAGCAAGAATGGGGAAGAATTCCATCTGAAAAGCTTCAAAAAATTGGTCTCCTCAGTTCCCAAACGTTTACTGAGTGTTGTTAAAAGGAAAGGCGATGTAACACAGTGGTAAAAATGTCCCTGTGCCAACTTTTTTGCAATGTGTTGCTGCCATTGAATTCTAAGTTAATGGTTATTTCCAAAACAAAATAAAGTTTCTCCGTTCGAACATTAAATATATTGTCTTTGCATTCTATTCAGCTGAATATGGGTTGAAAAAGATTTGCAAGTCATTGTATTCTGTTTTTATTTACGATTTACACAACGTGCCAACTTTTCTGGTTTTGGGGTTGTAGAAATGAAAGAACACAAACAATAATACAAAGTGAACTGCTTTTCAATGACCAATAATTGTCTAACGCAGTAGACTATTTTTAAGTGTTAACAGTTTTGGAGATAGGGCTTTGGGCCCCAACCCAAGCAATACTCTTTGAATAAATGTTAGTGTATGTGCCATGCATTTGGGATAATCTAAATGCAAAGCATATGTAAGCCCAAAGCACAGGCAAACTGCTCGAGGCAGGTCCTTAATATTGTCCATGACCACATTGCCCTCAATGACGATTGCAGTAGACATGGGTTGGAGGGGTATCAAGCTTGGACCATGCTCAGGAGTATCTTCATTCAAAATGGTCATCACACCCACTATAACGGCTGTCAAGTCCTCATCTCTCACCATACCCTGCACAGAAATATAAATTAATAAAATGAATAATATGAAAAGGGGGCTTCAAAACTTCAGATTCACATTCCATCTGAAATTTAAAAAATGGATCATAACTGACAAGTTTATATCAATATAAAAATAGTTTTGTAAACTTGAAAAACCCTAATGTTAGTAATGGTTTCAAAAAAGGCAGGAGCATCAATAGGACAAGGAAAAAAATTAACACGTACACATGCTAATAAATGTGTTGGGGATGCATCCAAGAAAACAAATCATAATGATTATTTATACAGAGATGCTTGAATCTTTTCATCAGCAGTGACACAAATATCACTGTGAAAGAGTGATTAAAAGCATGCAAAGAAGAATTGAAGCTGTGATTAGAAGTGAGGGGTATTCCACCAAATACTGAATTGATATTAGCACTCCTCCTAAGTTGAGATATTAATATGTTGTTGTGTAAATGTTTTCTTTTCATTATCTTAGCTCTGAAAAGGTTGTTTTGCTGTTTCTTACCAGTTGCCGTTTAAAAAAAAAAAAAAAAAAAACTAAAATAAATAAACTTTTAGTCAAATATGAGTACTGGAGAATATGATGTTCAAACACTTACATAGCACATTTTGTAGAATTCACTGGAGTTGTCCCCAACTACAATTGAAATGCCTTTGAGGACAGCCAAGCGGAGTGTTGTCACGTCTGATGACTAATTATAGAAACAGAAAAGATCATACACAAATCAGACAAGAAATGTAATGGGTTGGTCTGTAGCACTTTTATGGTTACCATCAATGCACATGGTTTTAAGGATTACTCAGATGCTGCAAAATCGCATTACTTAGAGTTGATGGGCTGCATTAATTCAGTCAGTTTCTGTCCAACAGTCCCTTTTTTTGACTTGAAGATTTCAAAGAAACGTGGAGTGTACTGGTCCAATGCCTCAAAGAATTCTCCCTCAAGATTCTTAGTAGTGATTCTATTAAACTCAGCAAACACATAAAGGAAGGGGGTATTAATGTATATTAATGCTCCTATACATGTTCTCTTCTAGCCTTCAAATGAAAATGTTGCAAATCAGATACGTGTCAACAATATTATTAAAAATTAAATGTAACTTCAAACCAACCAAGTTCAAAATTCTGTTTAGTGAGAAGAAATACTATACACAAAAAAATTAACAGGTAAAATTAGGTTTACAATTTATGTGCCATTTACAATTTAGGTTTACAATTTATGTGAACAAATCTAAGTCTAAATCTCAATCTTTTTTATTGTGATTAAGTAAATTATATTCTTCTTTGCTTTAATTATCTTACCTTAATTGCAACATTTCAGGAAACACAGAATAAAAGTAAAAGTAATAGCTTACCTGTCTCTCTGTGAAAAGAGCTGGCCATGTTTCTACCATGTCCTTTACAGCAGGCTCATATTTAACCACCTCTCGTCTGCGTAGTGGGAATGTTCGGTCCATCAACTGTGAGATGAGAATGCAGTCTGGACATTTTTTCTTTATCTCTTCCAAAAGAATTTGTCTGGCATTTTCAAGGCTTGGTTCATCATGTCCCTCTCGTAAATTAGGCAAATAATTTGCTTCACCCCTTTTTGGCCTTTTGATATTCTTGCTTGACGATTCACCCTCTGGGTTGCTCTTGCTTCTTTTGCCCCCATTGATTGCTACATCCTCACATCCAGCCCGTCTGAGCTTAGTACGATAGTTACCCATCTTGAATTTAAGGCAGTTCTTCCAGCCATACCATCCTGGCTGAGAACCAGGTTCAGAAAGGCCAGGATACTTGCTTATAAGGGCTTTGGCAACGCTGCTGAAGTCCTCATCATTAGGGTACGCCTTGAAATTGTACATAGTTTCAGCAAGCTTTTCCAATATGTCATGCTTCATATCTCGTGATGGAGTCATACGTGTTCCATCTTTCAAAAATGCAAGATTTCCCTGCCTCAACATCCACTGAAAATGTGGGTATGTCAAAACACTCTGGCCAAAGTCTTTTAGTCAATGGTGATGTTTCAGCAGCTGACAGAATCTCAGTGTCTGCTGTGCTGCGCTCACTAATTGATGATGTAGGTCAGTGTTTCTCAACCTTTTTTCAGTTGTGGCACCCTTTATATGCATGCAAAATTTTAAGGTACCCCAGTTTACAATGCGTTAAAAACACAGGCTTTGGGGGGTGGGGGGTGTGAACGTAAAATGGACACAAATTAAGTATTATATCGCAATCTATCGATCGCGTGTGGTTGGCGCCAAAGCGAACTAGTAACTCATTGAATCATAGATATGGATCAGATAAATAAACAAGATTTTTTTTTCGGATGTGAGATATCGGAAGTGTGCCGTGAGAGCGTGTGAAAACGGTCAAATGCGTGTGTCTCATGCTCAATGCGTGAGCGTTGGCAACCCTGAAAACATACTCTCTGCAACCATCTCCCGGACAACATAACACAAAAAAGTGATTATTAAGACAGAGAGCACATAAATGTGACTTACAGTCAGTGGGAAACCTGCGTAATCACGTGCTGACCTTGGTCATATGCAGGTCATATGCACGCTTTGAGCGTGAGACTCACGCATATTTAGCGATTTCACACGCTCTCACGCCACACATGGAATTTCTCACGCTTGAATATTATTATTATTAATTTATTTTTAAAATAATCTAATCGCCGCACACCGCAGCATATTCAGCCAATCCATCGGTTGTATATTATAACAGGTTGAACCAATCAGAATATAGATCGCGCTGTTTCTTGGTAGACTTTAGCCAGCCTGCCAACCACACACACACACACACACACACACACACACACACACACACACACACACAGCCGCTACACTAACCATCGCGACAGATTCCAATCCCCCCCGCCTGAAAAAAAGCTCACGCCCACCAAACTTGAGAGATCTGGTCATATGAAATACATTTTAATGATTTTTAAAGCTTATAATAACTTCAATTTTTAAATTTTTTTTTATTTCTATAGTTTTTTATTTCACATCAGAATATTTTGACGGCACCCCCGATGAAGACAGACGGCACCCCGGTTGAGAAACGCTGATGTAGGTGATAAGGCTGTCAAATTGAGAGTCACAAGTGGAATGATTTTCAGTGTAGCTCTTTCATGCAAGTCTGTTATTTCTGTAAGATTGCAGAGAGCATTATTGAAGTCTTGATCTTCATATTGCAGTTTAAAGTCATACTGCAGTGACAGTTTATCTTTCAGTTGCACTTTTAAATCTTCTGTAGAATCTGGTCTCTGATTTAGAACCAGTTTCCTGATATCATCTTCATTAATGACAACTCTGAGCAAGAACCTTTGATCCATTCTGTAATTCATCCAGAAAGAGAAATTTATTTGTGATTATGACCATTTTTATCACTCAGCATAATATGTACCGTTTAGGTACAACAAACTGTTTGCCTCTAACTTTGAAAAGTGACAAGGGAAAAACATCATTTAGTTCAAACAATTCAATCACACAGAGTGTGGGAAAATGGCTGTTACAGAGCTCATATGCTCGAAGATGCCCATCATACCATGATGTCATAACTCTGCAGACAAATACTATGTCAGTATTTATCACCACAATCGATGCTATTTGTCTGAAATCTGGGAGCCCTGAGCAAGATCCAACTGAAATGACCATATCAGCACTGTACTTAATACCATCTATGCAGACAGTAGGTGTCACAAGGACTGTCTCCCGATGGCAATTCTTCTGATAAAGACAGGTCTGCACATTTTCAGAAAATGAAGAAACCATCACAGACCTGACTTTGTGTATCTCAACAGATGGCTTGAAAAATGAGGTGGTAGCTAAATGGAAGGCTACCATTTTCTGGTGTCGGACAGCTAACGTAAGGGGGATGTTCTTGAAGTTGCGAGCGTGACGTACAACATCTTTTAAAAACTTGTGCTTACCCTCAAAACGCATTGTCCATACATCAGATAGTGGACCAAAAACGTGTATTAACTGAGGGTAGTGCTCAATGTAGTGGTGCTTTGGTCATAATTTTTTGCTTGGGAAAGCCTTTTGGAATAAATTTCTATGTTCTGCAATCTTGCAATCGAAAAAGTACAAAGACTCCTGTGTGAAGCTTGCAGACAGTGACATTTCAACAACATCTTTTAGGATCATTAAAACCTCCCAAGTTTCTTCCCTCTCTGGAATATGATGACCAATCATTAATGGCAGAAGTCGGAGAAGTGTCCAATTTTCATGCCCATTTCCTCCAATTGTTCCCTTTGTGGAAAAATTCTTTGTGATGAGCTGAGGTTGGTTTGTTCGGTCTGAAAATGTATATGGAAACTGTTTAATGTTCACATTCAGAGTTTCAAGTGAGAGATAGCCCTTGGATATCAGTACCTTCAAGCACAGTGCTAATTCAACTGGAACAAGGCCTTCCAGAAGATCATGCAAAATATCTGGTGGGTAACCCTCCACAACATGAAAATGTTCCAAACGTTCAGTAAGTGGGCAGCTTCCTCTCACACCATATTGCTGTCCTACAGTGGAATCTTGCAGCAAATTCTGCACATGGCTATCATGATTTTCTTTTGTTCTTGATTGGAATAAGTCTGTCCGTACTTCCTTGTACTGTATTTCTTCACGTTTAGCCATACAGAATCGGCATATCTGGCTAACTGTGAAGCTTTCAAAGAACCCTCCCAACGAATGGGCAGCTAAATTGTCTGCTGCTACAAATAATGCGGTGCCTTTTATACAGGCTCCTAACTGTTCAACATATACTTGTTTAATACACAGAAGGTGCCTTCCTCAGCTACCTTAATAGGTAGCTGGAGCCTTAGGCCAGGAGCAGATGTCATCAGGTGGTGTCCAACCTTCTCTGGGTGTTTCGGCCCTAACCACAACACCCTCCAGTTGGTGGGCCTGCAGCGAGTGGCCAGCTCACTGCCCATCTACTCCTGGCTTCCAGCTTTCCTCCTCTCTCTTGCTCCAGATCCAGCATGAGGCACGTTCCGCCTCCTCCCCCATCCTGCGAGCTGCTTGCTTTTTGCTGTTCTCATCCATTCCCAAGGCAGAAAGAAAACTCCATGCAGACCTTGCTGGAAAGCCTCGGCACCCTATCTCCACAGGGAAGACCCATGCCTGCCAGCCTCTATCTCGGCAGTCTTGAGCCAGCTGTTGGTACTTTGCAGTCTTCCTTTCGTGGGCCTCCTCGCAGCCCTCCTCCCATGGTACTGTCAATTCAACCAGGATTATCTTCTGGTCCTTGGGTGACCACAGCACTATGTCAGGGCGGAGGGATGTTTGCATCACTTCCGGAAACTGCAGCCTCCTCCCATGATCCACCCTCATCTCCCAGGAACTTGCGGCGTGGAGAATGCTAGTTCTTTTCCTTTTGGTGGTTTGTACAGGTCTAGCTCCTTCCTTAACGAAGGTGATGGCTCTCTGAGGCGTTGAGTTGGCTGGTCTTTTCTTGACCCTCTCCCGCTCTATTGTGTCTGCCAGTGAGAGGAGTACTTTGTCGTGGCGCCATCTATAGCGCCCCTGGGTTAAAGATGTTTTGCACCCGGACAGTATATGGGCCAAGGTCCCCCTCTTGTCGCACAGCTTACAAAGTGGATCCTCTCTTAGACCCCACATGTGCAGATGTACTGGGGAGGGGAGGGTGTCATAAACAGACCGTAATAGGAACGAGATGCGATAAGGTTCCAGGCGCCACAGATCCCTCCATGTGACTTTACGCCTGGGCAAGTCCCATTTTGTCCAGGCTCCCTGGGAACCTTGCTGCACTGCTCTGGCTACTCGCTTCTCCTCCTCTCTGCTCCTTACTTCTGCTTGCACCATGCCTCTCCTGGTTTCTGTATTTGCACCTCCCCAGGTTTGGAACTGTGCAGAGCCAAGGCCTTGTCGGCGGATGCCCTGGTTGCCAACTATGTCCCGCAACTTCAAAGAGCTGACCGCCTGTTCCACAGCTGCGCTGGCAGCCCACTTGCATCCAGACCTGGTTGTCATACCAGCATGTCTGATGAGGTCGTCGTTGGAGTCCCTCAGACTTAGGACAACTCTGCATTTTGCCACCTTGTACTCCTCGACTACTGAAGACAGGGGGAGTTGCAGTTGACCTGACCTGATGTAGAGGCCCACAGATGAGAAGCTTGGTGGAATGCCCAGCCACCTCCGCAAATGCTTGTTGATTTTTCTCTCGATGGTAGTCATGGGGAACTCGTAGACTGTGAATAGCCAGAGGAGCCTGGGCAAGAGGCCGTGTTGATACAGCCATGTTTTAAACTTGCCCGGGAGTAAAGACTTATCGATCTTCTTCAGCCACTCCTCGGTCTGCTTCACTGCCTCGGCAACATTGGCACCATCCGTCAGTGATGCGTTAAACCTCTTTCCCAGGCATTTTACTGGGTTGCCCTCGATGGATGGAATGACCTCACCCTGGATTTGAAGATTGAACCTGCTGGAGACTCTGCCCTTCTTGATAATCATACTCCTGGACTTCCTGGCCTTGAACAGCATCCCTGCCCAGGACGCAACGCTGCCCAATGTATCCAGCACCCATCTTGCTTGGACATGCGTCACAGTGGTTACTGTGATATCATCCATAAACACTCGCAGCACTGGCTGCATGATGCCAGCCTCCAATCTAGGGCCCTGGGTTATGCCCTCTGCGGCAGATAATAGAATGTTCATGCCCATGATGAACAGGATGGGGGAGATGGTGCACCCTGTTGGAATACCTTTTTGGAGATCCAGCCAGTTGGTGGTAAAGAGTGCTGATGTAAACCTGAGTCGAAAACCGGCAAGATAGTTGGTGATCAAACCTTGGATAACCACTGGGATGTTCAAGAGAAACAAGGGAAACAAGGTCTTGTATGAGAGGATGTAGAATTTTACTATAACCATACTCTTTGATGTAGCTGACTTTGCAGAGCAGAGCAAGCTGAATGGAATGAAGAGAGGAGCGATATTTAGGGTGGAGATTGCCAAGTACCCAGTAGATGGCACAGAGCTTGTGTTTCTTTTTGGAAGTTCCCAAGGGGTTTGCCACCTCAAAATCATCTATATACAAGAAAAGAGCAACCCTGAACTCTTTCAAGAGAGAATTGTGTTTAAAGCGGGAACCATCCCTGTAAGATCTGTAATCTTTCGTAAAATTATTCTGAACTGACGTGGCCTTATCCAAAATGTCTCTATTGCTCAGCAATGTTTGCAGCATTTGTAGTATGGGAACATAAACAACTGTCTGCTTCTCATTTTTTAGGATAAATTCAACAGGCATTACCACGGAAAATTCTTTTAAAATGTATGCTTTTCTCTTGCCTTCAGTTGACAATGATCCTCCAGTACACGTAAACTTCAGGAATGCATTATTCTTAGTTACCTCTCTTGTTATTTCACTCACAGCAGAGTCATCATGCTGATTTAGTATTCTTTTAATTGAGGAATGTAAAAATGGCTGTTACATTCAAACATATTTACAGCAAACATATTTCTGGATCTGCTCTATAACTTCTTGAAGGGCAGATTCAGAAATGTTAAGAATTGAAGTAATTTTCAAAAAGAGAGCGGCTACATTACGTTCCAATTGACTCTCCAAATCTTCTACATCTTCACTGGGCTCCATAACTGTGAATTCAACGTCATCAACTTCAGCGTTTTTATCCTCAGGTTCAGCATTTAGACAGTGGGGATTTTTTCCAAGTGAATTTATGGAAATTATTTCTGGTTTGAAAGCCACCTTACTGTCTATTGAATGTACTTTGCTTTTATGAGCATTAAAGGTTGAATAAACATTGCATTTTATTCAGTGGGGAACCGTCAGGGCCCTCTACGCCCTCTCAGAGGGCCTAAAAATATATATAAAATATATTTGTATATATACAAAAAAAAAATATATATATATAATATAATTTATCCAATCTTATTTTTTTCTGCTTACAGTTTGACAATCGACATCTAAACAATTACAAAAATATAAGCAAATACATCATTCAACCGTCTATTCAATCTGTGTTGGAAGGTGAGGGGTTAAGTGGAAGCCTGTGAGCCTGTGTCTCCCCCTATCAGGACTGTGATGCTTATTTTGCTTAAGAAGTTATCTAGTACAGATATTATTGTTTATTGCGTTTCTAAAGCTGTACTGTGGTCTCAGTTGTTTTCTTTATTGCAGTTAATTAGGAGAGGAAACACATTTTTTTCGGGAGCGGGCCCAGGTATAATGGTCACGGTTCGCTACTGATTTTATTTGAATGGCAATACACGATACATGATGTAGAAAGTATAATGTCAAAAGATTTAGCTGAAAACCTGTCCTTTAAAATATTGTAACATATGGAAATATGCACTTAATAATAACATGGGTTAAAGTTCTCGTCACTACGACGGATTTCCATCATTAGATTTTTTGGGGGGAAAATTCTGTCAAATCATAATAATAAACCACACACGCGTGTGCTATCTGTTTTTCGAAATATGATTCTCTCAATGGCGCTCATCAGCGCTGGATGGATGACGGCGGTGTCACTTGATGGACTTGCGGGTCCGCCTTCAGATTTTCGGACATTACGTAGAAAACTTACCTCCCTCCTTATACTTTCTCGTGTCTCCGAAACGATATGTGGTAGTAGAAAGAAACACCCCTCAAAAATGGGAATGAACATTTACCTGACGAATTTTAATGTTGCATTGTGTTCCAGGTTTGAAAAGTGCTGGAATTTAGGCTAAAGTACTTGAAAATGCTTGAAATTGTAACTACTTCGTTTCACAAAAAATCTGACTGAACAGTTCTCTTGTCTCTTGTAATTCCAGGACGAAACATGAGAGAACGTGAAGATGTTAAGATTGGGTGTTTTGAAAATAAACCACCATTAAATAATGTGATAAAAAAGCGAATTATTTCGAATCATTTCGAGTATATTTATAAATATTTAAGTTTATTAAGTTTAACGTGCTGGGAAATATTGAAATGGACCTTGAAAGTGACATACAAGTGAATTGCACCTTGTAAAGGTGTATGAACTCCGCAAACATGATTACACCGCCGTCATCCATACAGCGCTGATGACGAGGGTCTGCGCCGCGGTGGCTCTGGTTGGAGCGATTCGCCAGGTCGTGCACCTCTCGAATTTTGTAACTTCGCGCGCCGCGCTTCAGCGCAATGAACTAATTAAATATTAATTTGTTCATTCATTTTGAATATTATAATGTCATGTCCATACTATAAAGTGACTACATTTCAATTTTTATTTGAATTTGTAGTGAAATATAGAAGTTATGGTTATTTATACTGAAGAATCTCTCCACCGATCACAGACTTTTTTTCATTTAGCTTTAATACAGTCGGAGAAAATAGGCGCATTTCTTCCATTTAAAATGTCAACTTATTTATTTCTAAACCAATTTACCATGGACGGTGTTGTTCTGTTTGTATTTAAAAGCTCTATCCAGTGGTGTGATTTAATTTGCCATTTTTGGATATTTAATTTTTTTGTAACATACCTACTTAAAGCAGGTAATCTTATGGCTTATGTTTTTGCGATAGTGAATCTGATAAAAACAAGAGAGCTTCATACCTTTTAAAACTCACTAGGATTCACTAAATTTGACTTGATCTTGAGTGTAAGTTGTCGACGGGGGGGGGGGGGGGGGGGGGATGGGGGTGGCGAGTGTTTAAAATGGAGACAAATTAAGTATTATATTGCGATCGATTCTTTGTGTCAGAGGTGGGGACTCGAGTCACATGACTTGGACTCGAGTCAGACTCGAGTCATTAATATTAAGACTTTTGACTTGACTTGAAAAAATATTCAGAGACTTAGACTTGACTTGGACTTTTACACCAATAACTTGGGACTTGAATTGGACTTGAACCTGTTTACTTGCAAAGACTTGATTTTTTTTACCCCAAATCTAAATTTTAAAACGCATATTAATATTTATAAAGTGCGCCCCATTAATTTCATTTCCATCCTTCTGACGCAGACCGGTCCTCTGCTTTTCCACACTCTGTACGTGTGTGTGTGTGTGTGTATGTGTGTGTGTGTGTGTGTGTGTGTGTGTGTGTGTGTGTGTGTGTATGAGCTGCAGCACAACCAATCAAAAGGGGGGGGTGTCAGCGAACGTGAATTGTTACCGGGCGGGGTGTAAAATGGACACAAATTCAGTATTATATCGCGATCGATCGATCGCCAGTCGTTGGTGCCAGAGCGAACTAGTAACTCTTTGAATCATAGATATGGATCAGAGGTAAATAAACTAGATTTTTTTTTTCGGCGTGAGAAATCGGATGTGTGGCGTGAGAGCGTGTGAAGACGGTCAAATGCGTGTGTCTCATGCTCAATGCGTGAGAGTTGGCAACCCTGGGTTCTATATCTGAACTCAGGGAAGAGAGCCTCTCTCTGTCACCATCATATCCAGTTCTATCTCAGCATGGATTGTGTATTTGAAGACATCTACGTCGAGAAAAAAATATATTGACAAAAGTGGAGCGAGTTTTCAGCTATGGGGGCATCATTCTACGGCCTCATCGTGCACAAATGACAGACAGACTTTTCTAAATGCAATGCAGAATAGTTTACTGAAATGTCTAAAGTTGCAGATTCCTGTTAATTGTTCAGTTCTTATATTTGTTTGTCTTGTGTCAATCACACATGGACACACGTTCTCCAAGAAACCAGAGAAGAGAGGGAAAAATGCTGTTATGGTTCTTTGTATTGTACTGTAAAAATATCACCACTTTTTATTTGAACATGGAGTTCTACTTATGACTTTTTCACAGAATATTTATTTCTGGAAAATTGTAGTTTAAAGTATGAATATTTTTGCAGCTAATTTTAACAAATTGAACTGTGCAATAAAGAGGTGTAATTTATTTTTTTTATATACTTCGTGTTTTCAGTTGCACATGTTTTATTAAGATTTGAGGAGAATACAGATTTAAAAAAGAACACATGTCTATTATTTACATTTAAAATATACCTGCAACATTGGTTAAAAAAAAAAAAAGACTCTGAAGGACTTGAAATTCCAAGTTTCAGACTTGGGACTTGACTTGACTGTTGCCTGTCTTGACTCGAGACTTGACTTGACTTGACTGTCTTTGCTTGAGACTTGAATCGGGACTTGAGGATAAAGACTTGGACTTACTTGAGACTTGTAAAACACTGACTTGGTCCCACCTCTGCTTTGTGTTGACTTGTAACTCCCGCGGTAGCCCAACTAAAAAGTAGCCCAAAAAACCGCACCCCGCGACCCCAGAATTTTTACCCGCGGCTGGATTTTCAAACAAGCCCAATATGGCGTGAAAACCGCGAACCTGGCAACTATGAAACTAGCGCACATTTCTTGATCACAAGATGTCCTTTCGTTTTAGGTTAATTGCATAAAAAAAAAATAGGGCCGATTTAAATGTGAATATCTTTGGACTGGCTTGATCAAATTTGACAATTGAGGCATCTTTTTTTTCGTATATTGTGCTGCATCTAATAAAACAATTTGAATGTGACAGTGAGTTTGAAAAAAATGTTCAAGTCACTATTAATTATCTTATCACCATTGTATTGACTGAACACATAACAGTAGTTAAACAAAGTCTAAAGCTAACGTTATCCACAACTAGCAAACAAATAAACCTAGCACTGAGTTTCAGCAACACAGTATAAAACAACGGTTTGTGTATAATATATAAAATATATTTACTCACCTAATCAGTGCAAAAATCACGGTAATCCAAAATCTGAAGCGACACTCGAGCCAACTGAGTATTATTACCCTCAGGAAAGTTCCAGATTGTTTGTAGAGGTCTGCAATGCACCTGTCACTTCTTAACCAAATCACCGGTCACCCACTAACCCACCAATCAATAAGTTATCTGAAATTTGAAGCTTGATGTAACCATGAATCATGTTTTACGTTGTATTTTAAGCTGCGTTTCAAGTCCCTGATATTGTTGTCATTGAAAAAAATAATTACATAAACGCACACATTTTAAAATTATTTTCATGTGTCAGTTTATTTATATATTTTATACCGAAGTTAATAATTTCACTTTTTCACATTTCACTTTTTTATTGCTGCATGTATGCCATATACTGATTTATCAGTTGATTTTATTTTGTCCCAAAACCCTTCATATATATGCTGCCCAAAAATCCTTCAGATAACTATGTCTGTATATATATAACCATAGATAACTATGGAAATATATGTCTGATTGAGGCCATTCTGAAAATAGTTTGTATATCTTTAAACAACATGGATAATATGTTCAATAATCTATAAAACAAATGAATAATAATCATATTAACATCTGCAGGTGCATTTGCATCATGGTGGAAGTTAGCAGACACTGCAAAACTGGCTTGTTTTGCAAACTGGCTTAGTTTGCTGCAAATTTGATTATATTAAGTAAGGAAGCTTTTACAGCCCAAAAGAGCAAATAACTTATTTAAAATGAGTTTTAGGTAAATGTTGATGAAAACTGAGTTATACACACTTGTTACATCTGATTTAACTCAGTGTTAGAGATGAATAAGAAAGGTTTGTCAAGCCTAAATTACTAGTAACTTATTTAATGCAAGTGTTAGTAACAGGCAAATAAAAACCGAGTTTGGCACACTCATTATATCTTATTAAACACAAAGTTAGGATTTACAGTGTACTGACTACTTCTTTAAAAAGTAACTCGGTTAAGTTACTGACTACTTGCTTTTAAAAGTAACTAAGTTAGATTACTTTCAGTTACTTTCAGCAGAGGCTGATCCCCCACCCCTATAACATGAAAATGACTAGTTCTGCCAATACTCACTTTATTGACATGTATTTTAAACGGAACATCAAAAATGACACTGGCATTTGTAAACTTTTTCTTGAAGTAGGCTTACATGTTTTTAAAATAAAAAATAAATAAGACAGTCTTTCTGTTCAACTCCGCCCACTTACATGGTTGCCAACTCTCACGCATTGAGCGTGAGACACACGCATTTGACCGTCTATACACGCTCTCACGCCACACTTCCAATATGTCACATCAAAAAAAAATCTAGTTTATTTACCTCCAATCCACATCTATGATTCAATGAGTTACTAGTTCGCTCTGGCGCCAATCACCGGCGACCGATAGATCGCGATATAATACTGAATTTAGTCCATTTTACACCCCGCCCCCGGAAACAATTTACGCTCGTGACGGAGTGTTTTTTCAATAGCCCTGAAATAAATGGGTAAATTTTTTTGGGTCCGTATCCAGTTAATCAGGAATGAGATTGGGTCCGGACAGGACTGCGTTCGGGACCGCGGTCCGCCAGTTGAGTAACCCTGGTGTAGTGACTTACCATGTACTCCTTTATAAGAAATCCATCATCCTCACCAAGGTACAGACAAAGAGCTTTGATTATAGCATCCTTGGCCTGCACACATTGATTGCAACTGTTAGAATGTAGACTATACCTTTATATTTAAAAAAAAACCCTCAAAACAGTGCCTTGAAGACTCATGTCAATGATATGCAATAGTTATACTCATTGTATCACTAGATGTGACGGGCAGAAGGGCTTGAGCAGCCACGATAACCTGCTCCATAATTCCTGATTCACTGTTTTGGTGGAACTTAATATCTTTATTAAATATCTTCATTATTTGTGTTGTATGAAGAAACAGGAAAAAAGTCTAAATCTGCTTGGGAAGTGGGGGAGGTTCAGACATTGGAGAAGCAGGAGAGAGTAGGAGGACAAAGATGGACAGAGATAGAGAGGCATCACACTTGCTTTTAGGAGTTTTCTGAAGTTTGGAGTTGCTATTTTTAGTGTGGTATATAAAGACAAAATCAAAAGTAAAACAGCCAAAACAAGACTCACAAGAGTTAATCCATTTATCTTTCTATCCAATGTTTAGTTGTTAGTATTGTTTAATGTTGACAAGATGTATGTGTAACTCATTATCATTAGCTTAGGTGTTCAGGTTTTTGTTTGTTTGCCTCAAGTCTTAATCACTGAGACAACATCTTCTACAGCCTACAGGTTTGTTGCATAGGGTGGAAAAATAGTGGTGCTATAGTGTACTACAAGCTCAACAAAACTGAGATTTGAGCTTGAACAGGATTGAAGTATGACGCACCTGCATGGTCATGTTGCTCTCTCTTCTGTAATATTTAGCAAGAATATTAAAAGACAAGTAAACCTAAAAAGTAGCTTTCAAAGTTTGGTCCAATACTGATATAGTCAGTAAGGTCTTACTTGTTCCAAACTATTTACTATATAGCAAATCAGCACAAACAAACATTTCTGTTTTCTGATTATATGCGTTTCCTCAAATACCTCATGTAAACTCTTCAAATGCTTTGCAATCTTTTGGCCAGAAACATCTCCTTTCTTCTGGAGAACAGAAGTCAGCTAGGGTGCAAGATGATCCAACTGAGCTATGAATGTGGTTTCAAGTGGAACTGTTGTTATCTATTATACACACAAAGACAACAAAAACCATTTGCTAAAATGAATACCAAAACAACAAACAAACAAGCCATTCAACATCAAAATACATATTTTACAAACACAAACACAGGTCAACATTTTTATAAGCCATTCTTAAAAAGTTAAATTTTTTAGTTCCAAAACATTGTGTTAAACTAAAAGTATGCAACTCACCCATTAGTTTAAGCCTGAAATATAATTTGTTGCATGAGTGATTTATTTAATACTTTGATTTTTAGCTTATTTTTCCAAGGTAAATAATCATAAGGAAAAAAGTACATTACCTCTTCTATTTGGAAGGCAGGCCACTTCATTTTGAACTCCCCGACTACTGGGGTAACGTGGCTCGCGCCACGGAGCGAGGAGACGGACACAAACGCTGAGAAGAGCGAGATTTATTGCAGGGCATTCCATAATCGTCGTCACTAAGCCAGTCCGGGTCGATAACGGGAGGGCAGTCCGAATAACACGCAAAGACAGGCATGTTAAACACAAGGAAACATAACCAGGCAGGGAGACACAGAGAACCAGAATAACGAGCGAAACACACAAGCACGGGATCAGGTACACGAACCAACAGCATGAACAAACATACACAGAATCAAAATACCCGACAAAGGACAAGGGAGACTCAGGGGCTTATATACATAGGAACTAAACTACGAGCAGGTGAAGACAATGACACGGGGGCGTGGTAATTAACAAGGGAATCACGAGCGGGGCGGGATGAACAGGCACGGGACACAGACACAAGGGAACCCGGAGTGACAGCCAAGGGAGGGGGCGAGGCCATACGTGACAACTGGACTTTCCTGGACCACCTCTCTTCTTCTATAGGAGAAAGTCTTTGACATCTTCTCTCTAACAACAGCTGTGCTGTTTCTCTGTCTGATATCATTCAATAGCTCAAGTCTCAACTTATCCAGGCTTTCAGTAGTTTCTCCAGTAGGGTGAGATGGACAATAGTTAACTTCTGCTTTTTTAGGCTTCTTAACGTTTTTGGCTGGAAAACATTCACCACTGGACTTGTTCTTCATGGAATTAAGAGTAACTTCTGGGCAACCAATGCTCCGCATCTTCGTCCGGTAGTTCACCATTTTATATTTTAGGCTGATCATCCACCCATAGTATCCTGTCGCAGATCCTGTTTCTCTTAAGCAAGGAAACCTTTTCATGAGTGCCTTTGCTACGTCTTTTATCTGGTGGTTTTGTGGATATGCTGTGTATTGGAAAATGTCTTCGGCCAGCTTATCCATTATATCAGACTTCAATCCAGGACTTAACTTAAGACAGGTCCCAGTGTTGTTAAACATTTCATTCCCATGCTTAAGCTGTACTTCCACATCATAAGAAAAACGAGGAATGGGAAATTCTCGTGGCCATGGCTGTTCTCTTAACTCTGCCTCTGATCTTGGTGTAATAACTGTGTCACTGTTACGTCCTGGTCTAGGCTACGGGGTATAACAGCAACGAAGACGAACTCAGGGAAATATGCGGAAGTGAATCGGGGTTGTATTTACATGTGTGCATTTATTTTATACAGTGTATGTATATATATATATGTATATATGTATATATATGTATATGTATATGTACATGTATTTTAACCAACAACCAGAACCGAATGGGGCAAAACCAGAATCAATATCGACAAACCAGATCAAATCGGTACACAGAATTCGAATATACAGCACACCAACAATATCGCAACAATGCACGCTCTCTCTACTCTCCCCTCCTCGTCCCTGCCGACTCTCGCGGTCTTTATCCGAAGCTGATGGCACACATCACGTCTTGTCCGCCAATCACCTGGGGGGAATCCGGAGGTAAGGCGTGGCGAAGAAGTTAGGGACGAGAGGGTGCGGCGGCATCCCGAGGACGACAGCGGAGCAGCAGAAAAACACAACTATAACAACAACAACACAAGGCACGCAGGGCCGTAACACCCCCCCCCCCCCGCCCCCATAAAAAAAAAAACAAAAAAAACATTTACAACACAACAGTTACTGAAGCGAACGAGACAAACAATCCGCGACTATGTTTTCGGTTCCTTTTTTGTACTCAATATGCAGATTAAATGACTGACATAGCAGGGACCAACGCATGAGACGCCGGTTGGTGTTTGACATCTGATTTAGGAACACCAACGGATTATGATCAGTGTAAACGGTGACGGGGAATGTGGAGGAGGTGACATAAATCTCAAAATGTTGTAAGGCTAACAACAGGGCAAGAGTCTCCTTCTCGATCGTGCTGTAGTGTTTCTGATGTTTATTGAATTTGGCAGAGTAGTACGCAACCGGATGGTCCAAACCAGTACTATCCTCCTGAACCAACACCGCACCACACCCAGTATCGCTAGCGTCTATCTCCACCTTAAATGGCCGGGAAAAATCCGGAGCTGCAAGAACTGGAGAGGAACACAATAAGGATTTTGCAGACTCGAACGAGGACTGACAGTCTGACGACCACACAAACCCTACGCATTTACGAAGGAGGTTGGTGAGGGGGAGCACGACATCAGAAAAATTCCGGCAAAAACTGCGGTAATAACCCACCATACTCAGAAATCTTCTAAGTTCCCTTTTTGTCGTGGGTGTAGGAAACTCCTTAATGGACTGAATTTTGGAATCGACAGGGCGGACAACTCCTTGTCCTACTCGTTTCCCTAGGTACGTTATAGTAGCGTGGGCAAACTCACATTTATCAAGATTCAGAGTCAACTGTGCTCTCTGGAAACGGTAAAATACAGTTTCCATTATGGATAAGTGTTCCTCCCAAGTATTCGAATATATCACAACGTCGTCAAGGTAAGCATCACAACCATCTATATTTGCGAGCACGATACTCATCAGGCGCTGGAAAGTGGCAGGTGCATTCTGTAACCCAAAAGCCATTACCGTGTATTGTAAGAAGGCATCAGGAGTGGCGAATGCAGAGATTTCCGCAGCCTGAGCTGTGAGAGGTACCTGCCAGTACCCTTTTAATAAATCTAACTTCGTGACGAACTTTGCTTGACCCACTCGGTCAACACAATCGTCGATTCTCGGCAGAGGGAAAGCATCCGGCTTAGTCAACGCATTGACTTTTCTATAATCTGTGCAGAAACGAAAAGTGCCGTCTGGCTTGGGCACCAACACACACGGCGAGCACCACGGACTGGAACTAGGGACCGCCAAGGAATTCTCTATAAGATAATCGGTTTCCTTCTTCAAAATAGCACGCTTTGCGGGATTAACGCGATAGGCGTTTTGTTTCACGGGGCGACGATCTCCGACATCGATATCATGCTCTAAAACGTTGGTTTGAGGGAGTATCTGCAAAAATCTCAGGGAATTTACCTATCAACTGCAAAAGATCATTCCTAGCGTGTTCCGATAAATGACCGAATGTAACAGGTAACTTTTTAAGAGAGTCTGAGTTTAACAGGCGAGCGGCGGGAAGACAGGTACTGCCGGTGGTCAGACCATCCATCTCAGGGGAATAGTCAGAAGGGGGAACCAGGGAGCTAGCCACCAATACAGGAGCGGAGGCAGGACCCTCCTTAACCGAGGCTGCTTCACGAGACGTATAAGCCTTGAGCATGTTAACATGACACGCAAGTTTTCTTCCTTCGATCAGGAGTACGGATTACGTAGTCAGTTTCACTTAAACGTGACACAACCTCGTAAGGCCCCGCAAACTTAACACAGAGAGCCGAACCAGACAACGGTAGTAACACCAAAACCCTGTCACCGACACAGAACGATCGTAACACTGTTTTCTTGTCGTAACGGGTTTTCATGCGGTCCTGAGCGGCTTCCAAGTTCGTACGCGCCAAGGCACCAACAGCGTGTAGACGCTCCCGGAAGGCGCTAACAAAATCCGATAAGTACCCAGTGTTGATGACTGAACAGGGTGCAGCATTTTGTCCTGTAAGACTTTTAATGGACCTCTCAACGTATGTCCGAATATGAGTTCGGCAGGACTGAAACCAAGGGATTCCTGAGGGGTAGTACGCGCCGCGAATAAAAGAAACGGGAGACCCTCGTCCCAGTCTTTTTGTTGGGACAGACAGTACGTTCTTATCATAGATTTCAGTGTTTGATGAAATCTTTCCAGAGCTCCCTGCGACTCTGGATGATATGCACTTGACGTAATGTGGTGGATGTGTAGCTGCTGCCTAGCGGTACGGAATTGTTTAGACGTGAAGTTCGAACCTTGATCTGACTGGATAACTTTGGGTAGACCAAATGTTGTAAAAAACTTAATGAGAGCCTTAACTACAGCAGTAGTTCTAAGAGAACGAAGGGGAATAGCTTCCGGGTATCGCGTGGCTGCACACATTATAGTCAAAACATACTGATGACCGTCCTTGATTCTAGGAAGTGGCCCTACACAATCAATAATCACTCTCTCAAAAGGATCGGAAAATACCAGAATGGGTCGTAAGGGAACCGGGGAGATACCCTGGTTAGGCTTCCCTGTGATCTGACATACGTGACAAGTGCGACAGTATTTTGCTACGTCTGTCTTCATCATCGGCCAAAAGAAATATCTCAACAGCCGTTGATACGTCTTTCTAACCCCAAGGTGCCCAGACATAGCCTGGTCATGAGCTACACTCAACACATGTTCTCGATAGGGTTTCGGAACAACTACTTGCCACACTGTGTTCCACTCGCAGTCGGCTTTTGTATGGCTAGGCGTCCACTTTCTCATTAAAATGCCGTCATCCAAACAATAAGCCGTTGAACGAACAGAAGCATCTACTGTATCCACCACCGAATCAAAACACTGAGACAAAGAGGTATCCTTCCGTTGGGTTTCAATTAATTTATCCCGGCCAAGGGATAATGTAGGCAAGCATGGTTCATCGTTAGAGGGAGCCGTGTTAGTACACGATAAAGAATCGCTAGGGCCAGTTACGGTCTCTTTGTACAAGTCGGCGTCCGCGCTGAGAAACGAATCAGAGAGATCCTCCACATCAGCGAACTTCCGAGCTTGCGACCGTGTCAATACACACGCCTTGAATATGGAAGGAAATTCCTCAGTCAACGACTCAAAGGCACGACTTTCTGGGACTGATACCACTTCTGGCAGAGACCACCCTTTTGAGCCAGCAAGGTCGTTGCCCAGAATAAAGGAGACCCCCTGTATGGGCAACTGTGAACACATAGCGACGCGAACAGTGCCAGTAACCAACTCAGAACGCAAGTACACATCAAAAAGGGGAACTCTCACCGCGCTCATATCGATGCCTTGTACCAGGACATCTGAACCACAACTGACAGCTCTGGACAGAGGGAGAACTGAGCTCAGCATAAAGGATTGGGCAGCGCCCGTGTCCCTCAAGATCCGAATAGGATACTGTATTACATCGAATTTAGACAAAGCCACAGTACCGTTCATCACAAAAGGTTCAAATGAGGAGTCAGAGGGAGACAAAACAGGTGGGGCATCACCATTTCCCAGAAAAGGGGAAGTCTGAATTAAACCAACGGCTTTAGGAGAGGTATAAACCTTCTACTGTTTTTTTACCTTTAACTTCGGGCAAACGGCAATCAAATGCCCGTTTTCATGGCAATAAAAACACTCGCGAGAGTCAGGCCTGACTGAAGCACACTTATCATTCGACTTAAGAGCGGCCGTGCGAACGTGCGTCCGTTCCCGCTGGGGTGAAGGGAATACGAGTTTGTGCGTAAGCACAAAGTCGTCGGCTACTACGGCGGCACCAATAACCGACAGAACCCTCTGTTCATTCAAATGCACTACCAATTTCTCAGGAGCACAGGCTTTAAACTCCTCCACCAAAATCAGCTCCTTGAGCTGTTCAAGGGTGGTTACTTTACATGCAGAACACCACTTATCCAAAAGAGCAGTCTTTTCACAAGCAAACTCTACATGTGACTGGTCTGGTGCTTTAACATGTCTGCGAAACTTCTGGCGGTAAGCCTCAGGCACCAGCTCATAAGCTTTTAACACCGCCGCCTTAACAGTGTCATAATCGGAACCTTGTTCAAGCGTCAAAGCTGAACATACTTCCTGGGCTTTTCCAACCAGCTTACAGTGCAATAACAGGGCCCACATATCCCTTGGCCACTGCAACGCAGTGTCAACACGCTCGAAAACAGAAAAATACGAGTCGACTTCATTCTCACGAAACAAAGGGACTTGAGATAGGTACTTACTAATATCAATAACAGATGGACTCGCCTCAAGGGATGGTCGCGAACTTAAGTCTGGGGAACCAACCCGTGACGACACGCGAGGAGCAGGAACAGGTGTTGAAGGGGCGCTAGATGCGCTCCTCTTGCGCGGTAACGGCACAGGGGCGGAAAGCGCCTGTTGGCTGCGTCTTACATCCATCTCCAACTCCAACTCACGCACTCTAATGTCCCGATGTGTTTCCAGTTCAAGCGCACGGAACCTCTGTCGTGACAGCTCCAAATCGAGTTCCTTTAAACGAAGGCGTAACATTGGGTCCAGTAATGGTGTACCGAAACCATCCGAATCTATACCGGACTGCGAAGTGTTAACACCAACAGCTGCCTCGTCTTCCTCAGGGAGAATTTGTTGCTTGACAAGCTCAGCGTATAACGCAGCTTTAAGCACCTTTTTGGTCACGGTGCGAGACATTTTTATGCTGAAAAAATCAGCTATCAACAATAAGTCGTCCTTATGGCACAGGTTAAACTGGTCCATAGTGGGGAACAGCGTAAACTGCTCAAAGTCAAACTTTCCAGACATAGCCATCACGCTATCGTACAGGTCCAATCATAAACCCACAAAACACACAAACACACCCCCCCAACAGAAATGGACGAGCCCCCAATTCTGTTACGTCCCGGTCTAGGCTACGGGGTATAACAGCAACGAAGACGAACTCAGGGAAATATGCGGAAGTGAATCGGGGTTGTATTTACATGTGTGCATTTATTTTATACAGTAGAGGGCTGATTTCTCAGGAACCGACAGTGCTTAAAATAACAAACAATAATCCAACAACCAACAAATAAACACAAAACTGCAAATAAAAGAGCGTCGTGTTCCCTACTCACCCAAACCACAACCAAACCAAATGTTACGTACAATAATTACAAGACGTGAGCTTTATACAGCTATGTATATATATATGTATATGTACATGTATTTTATCCAACAACCAGAACCGAATGGGGCAAAACCAGAATCAATATCGACAAACCAGATCAAATCGGTACACAGAATTCGAATATACAGCACACCAACAATATCGCAACAATGCACGCTCTCTCTACTCTCCCCTCCTCGTCCCTGCCGACTCTGCGCGGCCTTATCCGAAGCTGATGGCACACATCACATCTTGTCCGCCAATCACCTGGGGGGAATCCGGAGGTAAGGCGTGGCGAAGAAGTTAGGGACGAGAGGGTGCGGCGGCATCCCGAGGACGACAGCGGAGCAGCAGCTATATAACAACAACTATACTATAACAACTAACTATATCAACAACAACACAAGGCACGCAGGGCCGTAACAGTCACCAGAATGTTCTCTAGAAGAGGATGCAGAAGATGAAGTTGATGGGGAGTTTAGGCTGTCCGCTGATGCTACTAACTCTAAACTTGTAGAATGCAGTGCAAAGAGAGAACTCGCTGAAAGAGAGTCATCTGACAAGTATACCAACTTGACAGTGCTTCTGTCTTGTATATCTTGTGTTGACATTAAAGTCATGAATTCATTGTTGAACTCCACATCCATGTACTGAAGTCTAAAGTCTCTTTCTTGTAATTCCAAATGTTTGGCGAATGTTCTGGCACAACTCCTCCATAGTGTCTGGCATCCCCAAAGAAAGATCAAGTCTTCTAAAGTCATGATCTTCAACAATGATACGGAGCTTCACAGATGTCATTCTTAATCTAAGACAAAATGTACACAACAGTGGTTATGATTCACATGGAATTTCAGAAGTCCGGTTGCAAAGGAAAATAAACAACCATTATATTTTCTTCATTTTACTAGAGCGTAACACTATCATGAGCTAATACACACACACACACACACACACACACACACACGCATTGTGCGGTATATAATCACTCTCTCCAGCCACAACGGTTTAAATAGCCTAAACGTTTCCGGAACGCAGCACGGTCGTTAATTGTTTCTCAAGGCACGCTTTTTATTGCTGCGCCGCTAAACACACATACAACAGAACGCAAATCTAGCTTGCTGAGAACGAGGGACATTATGAACCAGAAATTCTACCAAACATTAAAGTAAAAGATGATGCCCCAAAGGACATTTTGCCAAAGAAAGGAGCTGTGCATGTTGTCAGGAAGTACATAGGGTTTAAAAGGTTGGACGTGGACAGTCACTTACTGGAAATGCTGTCGAGCAAAAGTTGTTGTGGCTGGTGGTAACAAGAGCAGTCTACTGCACCATCCATAAAGCTAGAATATATATTAAGTTAAAGGCATAAAAAGTCATAATCTAACCTTTTGTGAGTATAAATCTTTTCAGAGTCACCATTCGCAGGCCTCCAATGTTGTAGTCTGCCAATGGGTACAGGTCATCAAGGGCATCAACCGGAGTAAGTGAAACTTCTAGTGATGGCACCAACTCGAAAGCCCTAAAATGCTCCCTATACCAAGCATTTAATTTTCTCACAAACACCATGTGTTCTCCACAACAACCATCTGGACAATTTCAGCAAATTCTGACAATCCACCAGCTGAGCCAAGAACAACAATCATGCCACATCTGTAATTTACACCTTTAAAAGAAGCATTCTTAGTGAGATTTACATGACTGAGACTGGGATAAGTCCAATTGAGAACATCCACTACAGCCTGATTCAAAATTTCAACAGGGACAGATGAGACAGCTGAGACAATCAAATGAGAATTGTCTACCGAGGTTGACTCCATGTGATGGCCCATCACGAACTGATGTTTTACTGCCATTGACAAGAGTATGTTTTTAAAGCAACGTGTGTGACGAACAACTTGCTTAAAAAACTGTGCTTTGCCTCAAATCTTAGCGTCCACACCCCTACTAATGGGCCAAAGCATCTGATCAAATGTGGATAATGCTCACACTTGGAAAAACCTCTTGCCACCTAGTCCTGTGATCACAAATTTTGCTTTCAAGAAAAGCAATTGATTCTTCTGTGTGGACTGGTGCAACAACTAATTCCACAATGTCTTTGAGGTCTAAAATGACCTGCCACACTGGTTCATCTTCAGGCACATACTGTCCAACCAAGAATGGGAGAAATCGCAATAGACTCCAATTTTCATGGGCATTGCCACCAACACTTTTGCAGTGTGCAAATAAGCGAGGAATGATATGAGGACGATTCCTTTTGTCTGTCCATTTGTAAGAAAATTTCTGGATGAATTCATTGAGATTGTTGAGAGTGAAATATCTCTTGGAAATCAACAAATTGAGGCAATGTGCCAACTCAACTGGCAATATGCCTTCAAATATGTCATGTGCAATATCAGGTGGGTAGCCAACATTAACGTCAAAATGTGAAAGATGTGTAGACAAAACACACGGCCTTTTTACTCCACAACAAGCCTTTTCAGTGTCCTTTGCTGTTCTGACATGTAGTTCATGACTCTCTTTGATTCAGAGGGAAAACACACCAGAACTGACTTCGCACTTCTGAATTTCTGATTTCCGTGCCATGCAAAATCGGCATATATATTCACCTGAAAAATTTGACAAATCCAGCAATTCCATGTGCTGCCAAATTGTCTGCTATAACATTCTGCACTGTCCCTTTAACAAAACTACCAAGTTGTGCAATGAAAATTCCATGACTTTCCAATACTGCAAGATCTTGCAACAGGGGCTCTAGAACCTTTTCATATCCATAGGTCTTGACATCATCTGCTCTGCACAGTAAAGCCAGATAAATAGATGATAGAGAGGAATTGCAATGTGATGGTAAATTGCTGAGATTCCAATACACTGCACAGACTTTGTGCTTTTTTCTGGACGTGCCTAACGGGTTACAGATCTCAGTCATCTATATACAAGTTCAGCAAGATTCGCAGTTCATCTCCTGACACAAAACTGTTGCTCTTGAAATTCAATCCATCACGAAAAGACCTATATACAGCTTGTTGTCCTACCTCTGATAGCAGGTGACTGTCTAAAGCTTTATCAAGAATGTGATTATTGCCTAAAAGCAACTGTAAAGCCCTTAACAGTGGAACATATTGCAGTGTTCTCTTCTTTTTGTCATCTAATATGTATTCAACTGGTTCCACAATTTTGAAGTTTTCTTTGTAGTACGTTTTACGCTTAAATGATGTCGATAGAGGACAACTTTTACCAATTGCCTTATAAATTGGATTAGAGGAACACTGTGCTGCCACTGCTGGAGTGCAGTAGCGCCACCAGCCCACTAGGGGAGCAGGTGGACAGGTTAACCTAAGTTTCTGCAATTGAATAAGAAGTTGAAAGAGCCTGAACTGGTAGCGTCCAGGTTCACAGGCTGAACAGGTTGTTGTTCTCAAAGTTAGTTTTACACAGAGCATGGGAAATATATGCCTGTAAGTATGAGTACATTTTAAGTTCATGTAGAGTGATGTAATGTAGTTTGTAGTCTTGTTTATGTTATTACGCAGTCGTGCTCATCAATGCTAATGGCGTTAGCTTATCTATGGGAAAACCCATTATATGTTTGCATCGAGCTAGCGGGATGCATGCTACCTATTGTTTATCCTTTATGGGAGCTATGCCAGTTGTAGTTTAAGACAGTGGAGCTTTAATTTAGATTGTGAAATGTATATATTGCGTGACTATATGCATATTATACTATGTTCTCTCTTATGTTTGTAGTTTTACAGTGCCTTCATTATAGAGTCAAATAAACCCTACTACGATTGTGGAAAACCTCTGCCTCTTATTTTGAAGAACTGTTATCTATCTGCATAACTGGACATCCAAGTACAGCGAGGGCAGAATAAACACAGAGCAGATGCAAGTTCTTCTGCGACTGACCTGTCAATTTTCAAGTTATATTTGTTTAGCGTATTCTGTATTATCTTTATGGTACTCTGTACAGCAGATGTGCTTAGCAAGTACACAAGTTCTTCCAGCAATTCTTCATTTGCCGTACTTGGCACATGAAAAACACTTTCTTGCTTTAGTAACACTGCTGCCAATTTGTGTTCTATTATTTGTGTTGGATTATCGGGACTATCTGCATCAACTTCACTGTGATCATCTGAAGAGGCAGGCTCACATTCTGCAGCACTTTGGGGCTCAGCATCAGCTATGAACTATTGTTATGTACCTTGAACTACAACTGTTTTAAAGTCTAGCAAGGAATGGGGGTTGTGTTTGCGACTTTTATGAGACTTGAAACTACAGTCTTTAAACATACAAGAAACAGTCTCATTATTTCTTAAATGATGCCCTATATGCACAAAGTAATCGTGTTCTGTCCCAAGTTCACTGAACGCACATAGATGACACTGAAATGAGACCACTGCTCCAGGCGGCTTTGAGGGACTAGTGTGATTCCTAGACAAGTGTGTTGAAAGTGAATTCCAAGTTTTGAAAGCACAGGGGCAATCTGGATAAATGCATTGTAAGTGATGACCATGTCCAAAATGACCATGCTCTAATTTATAGTGCTTAAGTAGTTCTGCTCGTTTAGACACTACAATGCCAGAGCTTTTACACCGATACATTAACTTGACAAACATACAAAAAAGACAAGAGAAACATACAAACAGAAAGTCAGAAGTGCCCTATATACATGAATCAAAAGTCTTTTTGATCAATAAATTAAGTAAATAAAATTAGATCACAAAAATGCACTTACCAGAGACTTAGGGCATGCCACAGAATCCTTAAAAATGGCACAAAACAACCTTGATAAGCTTCAACCTATGGAAAAAATTACAGTCACATACTACAACTAGCAATTAAATAATGTATCTAATACATTTTAAGTATAAAAGCTTATTAAAAATTATTATTATAATAATATATTATTATTATTAAAAAATAATATATTATTATATATTATTATATAATATAATATATTATTATATAATATTATAAAAAAATTATCTTATTAAAAATGTTTACTGCAAATATATTAACATTTTAACATTTTTCCAATATGGGAAGACATAAGAGTATATTATTTTGACAGAAATGTATTAGGCTTAGGGTTATTATTATTAACCCTAACCTAACCCTATATATATGTCAGTATACCACTTTACATAAATGCACTTAAGGCAACCGCCATCTTATTAATTATGCCAAGGGATTACATAAGCAATATACATTTGTAAGTGTGCTTGCGTACACAATTATATATGAAAAGTTATTTTCTGATTAAAATAATGAGCCATACCACTCTTATGGCATATGGAGAAATCTAACCCTAAGCCTTTAACACTTAAGTTAACAGGCTCGACTATGCTGAACGAACGTTCCTCTGACAAAAGTTTAAATGATTACACTTAATTCTGATAGCGCAAAGTCGAGCGACTGGTGCTGAAGGGACCGAAAGTTGAAATTAATGTTAAACCTGCTTCATGGTGCTAGGAGCCCACTAGCTAGCCAGCCAGCTAGATTAGGTTACCTAAGATAGCTAGGTTAGCGTGCTCATAGCTCTAATATTCGCAAAAAAAGGCGGTGAATATCCAGTCAAACTTCAGCCTCGTCCGTTTTCTATCATACTGATTTGTGTTGGCGTCTATAACCATCAAAACACGGTACAATACACATTCTTTTACTGTAACTGTACGATGACAGCAGCAAAACGGACTGCAGCGCACTGCAGAAAATGGCGCCGTTACTTCGGGAAAAAGCTAGCTAGCTAACGTAGCTAGCTAACGTAGCTCGCTAACGTTAACGGCTGTGTTCATGCGCATACTTAGACAGCACATCAAGTGACATTTACTTCCACTAAAATTAAGAATACATAATTAAATTAAAAAACGAACATTTATAATTAAAACATTTCAATCACCTTCATTAAGTTTTATGATTATTTGACTGAAGCTAGCGGACACTGAGCCAAGCCAAGTCCTCCTTTCACCTTAAGTTTTTGGAATCAAATTCCATTTATCTACATTAATGTCATGAATATGTTATATGCGTGCCCATAACAAGAAACAACAAATAAGATGACAAAGTCTTCTTTGCAAAAAAGCAAAAAGCTTCTCTGAGGTAGATGTAGAAAATGGCGACCATCAACCCGGGAAAATATGTTTTCCTGGGCGCATGCGCAGTTTGGTTACCAAGACCCAACATAATTATTTCTAATTCACTTTAAGCATGTTTTATACGCTTACTATAATGTTTTTTGACATTGCTTATTATTATTAAGTTGAAACAAAAACACATTTAAATTTAGAAATCATACACAATTTCATAATGTTCAATTTACTAAGGCCCAAGTTCATTTTTTTCAGTGTAAAAGCAGATCTAAACAGGAATGTTTTGAGACTGTTCTTAAAACTATGCAGGGATGAAATGCCTCTGAGCTCTTCAGGAAGAGAATTCCAGAGCTTTGGGCCATAGTGGCTAAAAGCACCCTCGCCAATCTTTAATCGACTTTTAGGAATCACCAGTAGATTACTGTTTGAAGACCTGAGAGACCTGACTGGAACATATCTAACCATCATTTCACTGAGGTAAAGAGGGGCAAGACCATGAAGACATTTAAAAACCATGACTAGAACCTTAAAATCTATTCTAAAGCTGACAGGTAACCAGTGCAGTGAGTGGAGTGCAGGTGTAATATGATCTTTCTTTCTCCTGCGGGTCAGAAACCTTGCAGCCGCGTTCTGAACTCCCTGTGGTTGTGAAATGGAGCTCTTTGGAAGAGCAGATAGAATAGAACAGCGTTACAATAATCTAGCCTTGATGTGATAAATGCATGGCCAAGTTTTTCACTGTCAGCAGGAGAGAGCATATCTCGGACCTTAGCAATGTTTCGAAGGTGAAAGTAAGCTGTCTTGCATGTAGTCATAATGTGTGATTTGAAGCTGAGCTCATTATCAAAGGTGATGCCCAGATAGATAGATAGATAGATAGAATAAGAAATGTACAAAGAGCAAGATTCAAGTGCTTTGATGCTCCTACATGAGAAAGTAAGGTGTACTTGATGTTTTAGAAAGCAAATTAGCAACGGCATCATAATGCTAATTTCCGCTAGCAAGTCTATGGGATTTCCCATATAACATTCAATCAATCAATGAATCAAAGTTTATTTGTATAGCGCTTTTAACAACTCAAGTTGTCGCAAAGCAGCTTTACAGGGTTTACAAGGTTATATAACATTAGCATCAAGCTAATTGTGCCATATAATTTTTAGCTAAATACACGGAAACATAAAGTGTTCGATTACTACAAATATTATATAGTATAGTATTGGAAATATACAAAGAGCAAGATTCAAACTATTTTATTTATTTATTTTTACGGAGTGTCTATTTGCACCCGGGTACAAGTAGCATTTGCCACACAGCGAGGCTATTTTCACCCCTTAATTAAAAAAAAAGAAAGCGAACCCATCTGCGCATGTCTACCAATGAATGCGCGGGAGCGAAAAGGCGCAAATTTAAAGGAACCGAAACGGAGACAGTAGGAAACGGTAAGCAGAATTTGGTTAATAGTTATGTATAAAGGTCCATCACTCAATTTAACTTTACATTTTAAGATATATATTTAAGAAATAGTGTGAGAATTATTATCCAACGAACACTGATATATTTTTGAGCTAATAGGAGCATAATAGTGGCGAACGTAAAGTGTTACCGGGTGGGGGGTGTAAAATGGACACAGCGAGAAAAAAAAGACAGATTTCAAGTGTGCAGAAACAGTCTAAATGGTCGTTTGAACTAACCTAGTGAAAACCGGGACATTAAATGATTTTTATTTTTTGCCGGGACCGAATATTAAAAAGAAGGAAAACCGGGACAGCGACGTGAAAACCGGGACAGGTGGCAACACTAACTGGCGCTACAGAGCTTGGAGGCGGACACAAACGCTGAGGAGAGCGAGATTTATTAAGAGGAATGATCATGATCAAAGTCGTTCAAACAGGCAGGGGTCATAACGGGCGAGCCATCCAGGTTTGACAAATAAACAGGCATGACGATACTAAGAATTAAACTAAGACACCGAACGAACACTTTAAACCAAACACGGGGTAAACGCATACAAACTAGAAAATCAGGCTACAGAAAACACAGACGACTGAGCAACGAAATGAGTAGAACTCACAGACCAGGAAGCGTAGAACACTGAACAAAGAGCATGAATAACAAGAGCACAACACGACCAAAGAGCATGAATAACAAGAGCACAAACTAACCAAATAGAACAAAACAACCAATAACCGATAAGTGAAACACTGGGACTATAAATACACAGAATTAAACTAGACACACACAGAACAAAACTAGACACACAGGTGAAGACACTGATGACACGGGCGTGTCAGACGAGGGGAAACCATGGAGACAGACAGAGGACAGGAACCCGAAGTGACAGAGAGGGGGCGTAGCCCTACGTGACAGTCGCATTGCTATCTTACAAAAACAATTTTGTCCAGTCTATTTTTTGAGTTTTGTGTAAAATTATATAATTTTGTCTTTTTGTTCTCTATTTTTGTGTTGTTTCAGTACACACAAAGGACATGAATGTGTATAACAAAAGATGTACAGTCCTTTTAAATTAAGGTTTTTGCATGACAGAGTCAATATGCCAGACTTATAATGTAATGACTATTTTATATAAGCTAATATTTGTGTTTTCTCCCAAGAAGGAAGAAAAGCTAAAGAACATTTGTGAAGGATACTCCTTCGACAGTAGTGAGGAATTCCAGAGAGCACTGAGATTATGGAGTGAAGAGGGCTACCATCCAATGCACAAAATTAAAATTTATTTAAACATGATGTAAATAATAAAAACCCCAATTTATTTCTTTAAAAAATGTACAAACCATCCAGAAAAAATGAATTAAAAAGTCAAATCTGTCTTCTGCATTCTGTGAAATTAAATAAAATTAAAGAGGCTGATAATGTACTGGCAGGAAGAATATTTGTATACATCATACTGTAACGCTGGCGACTGGGTGAAGGACGAGACACAGAATCCTGTTCGCTACAGACGTTACTTTATTTGTCTTTACACATATAGCGCAGATAGTGCACGTTTAACACTCATATAGAGACACGTAGACTCAAACAACGACGAGCACAAGACACTGCGCGAACGCACATTAAATAGACAAACTACATAAACCCCATGTGATGACGAGACGAGCCACAGGTAAAACGAATTATCACAGGACGCAACCGCACCCACGGAGATCCACTGACGCAGACGACGTAAACACACGCCCAAAGGGAGGGGTCGGGGACCATAACGTGACACATACAATGTGGTGTACATATCAGGGTGCTACAGACAGATATTAACTTGTGTTACATTTTGTTTTAAGATTATTTATCACTGGCAGTGTATATTACATGTAGTATTTACCATGTGATTACTGCCATTAGCGGTAAGCGACTTAGGATAATTAAATTGCTATTTAAATTCTAAACATGGTAAAGAAAAAGACTCACAAGTGAAAAACAAAATTCAAACAGGTCTACCCCATAACCCCAAATAAAAGTATCTTCACTTCTTGTAAAATAATTTGTAAGTAAAATGGAACACAAAAGAATAGTACTAATCTTTGATCAATCAAAATGTTGGGTGCAAATAGTACACACTGCTACGTATAGCCGGGTGCAAATAGCACACACTGCTATGTACACCCGGGTGCAAATAGCACACACTGCTATGTACACCCGGGTGCAAATAGCACACACTGCTGCATATACTCGGGTGCAAATAACACATACTGCTGCATATACCCGGGTGCAAATAGCATCTGCCTTATTTTTATTATTTGGCAGGACTCATTAGAGAAACAGTCGTCTCTACGTCTGCTGCTACGTGCGCTTGAATTGTAACTTTTGAAACACGAGTCTACATATGTTCTGCTGTTTGTTGTAGGATCGGTAACATATACAGTCTGCTTGTAACTTTGAGTTTACCGTGAGGTTGTGTCGCTTGGGGGTTGAGCCGCTTCCGCTGCATTCCAGATCATTACCAAAACAATGGGTGTTAATCCCTTCACAGCAGGGGAGTGGGCTACATGGACCTTACGAAGCCTTGTGAAATTTTTCGCGGCCGTAGGAGGACTAGTGTTAATACAGAGGGTGCATTAGACCAGGGGCTCATCTCCTGTTTCCAAAATGCATCAATGACTGCTTGAGAAACTGTTCTACTTTGATACTTGAAGGAAAAAAACATGCTCAATAAAATGTAGGCTACTCGTGTTCAACGGTTTATTCAGTTAAACATGAATTTGTAAGCCTACATACTGTACATTAAAAGGGGTTGATAACATGTTTATTCAGCAAAACATGATATTTGAAATGTAAGCCAACATTTAGTACATTTAACCTCATGGACGTATGGGGGGGACACCCCACTTTTTCAAAAGCCGGTTAAAAAGAAATATTTCAATAGCGACGAATCTAGCACTAGGACCATGCAGAAAACGACCGCTCCGAGCTCCGTTCTGGTAGCACTTTACGTTCCTAAAAATGAATTTTCCATGAAGCAAACTTGGCGACTTCGTGGCTGCATCCACGTATGATTTGTAATTCACAGATTTGAAAACTAGATAATAATGTAGAATAATATGCAGTCATCCAGAACAAGGCTACTAATTATGCTTGAAACTGAGATCAGAATTGCTTTCTTGGGGGTTATAATCACTACATCACTCTATGACAAGACATCACACAGCTTCCAAGTTTAGGACAGTCTACATAGTAAATTGACAAACTATTTATTCAGGTTTGTGAAAAAGTGGAATAACAGTTACAGTTTAGTTAACATTTGTTTGTTAACATTTGTTATTGTTCCAGAGGTTTATTCAACACAGGTCTCACCATCTTTCCTGACCTGACCAGGATCCAGTCTGATGATTCATCCTTTATTTTGTGAGCAAAATTCCTTAAAAATCTAAGCATTTGCATTTGGATTTTATCCTGATACAATTCTATCCACATGCATTTACATTTTGCACTCAAATGTGCCTCCTGGAAGTGCAAAACAATTTTAAAATGTCAGTATACACAAAGCAAAGCCAAAAATACAACTGCAAATCAGAAAATATGACAACAGCAAAACGGCAAAATCAAAAGCAGTTTTACATTAATTCAAACCTGAAAGAGCATCACAGGCTCATTGCTAATTAAACATCACAGGCTAATTGAATTGGGTGTTGGACCAACGAAAGGAAAAAGATTCTCAGTGTGAACACAGACACCCGGTTAATGTTCATGAGTCAATCAATCAATTATTTATTTAGTATGTAATTATTTATTTAGTATGTATAATAATTATAAATTATTTATATGACGCTTTTTACAACAGTTGTTGTCACAAAGCAGCTTTTACAAGTGCCGAGTCCTAGCCCCCAGTGAGCAAGCCAAGGGAGACAGTGGCAAGGAAAAACTCCCTAAGAACATGAGGAAGAAACCTTGAGAGGAACCAAGACTGAGGGGGGATGGGGAGGGAGGGGGACCCAGGGGGGACCCATCCTCCTCTGGCTGACGCCGGTCACCATGACAACAATTTAAAGAGAGAAAAACAAATAAAAGATGTGAGGGATAAATAAAGTCCATATTGGTGTGTATTTATTTACATGAGATCTTAATGTCATTTCTGTTCAGTCCTAAACATCTTGATGGTTGGTAATGTTAGTCATAGCAGAGGAGAAGTCAGGGCAGTGAGAGGGCCCAGGGTAGTGGGTTTATCCTTCATACACACTGGTTAGTCAGGACAGTGGGTTGGTCCTCCATCATATCTGGTTAGTCAGGGCAGTAGGTTGATCCTCCCTCATATCTGGTTAGGCAGGAGGTGGCCGGCCCAGGATGGATCTCTGGAAAGGCTCGTCTCTCCTCATCTCAGTGTTCCTCGAGTAGGCGGGCAGCCATGTGGAGAAAATAAAACAGGGAAAATTAGCTCTGTATGAGGTCATATGCAACAGATGAAATTGTAAACAGCAGCAACTGTAGCAGCAACTCCGGCATTAAGTTAAACTATTACAGCCTAGCTGAAAAGGCAGAACCAGAAGGTAACACAGACTTGGGGGCATTCTGAGGCATTGGCATCCTTCCACTCCACTGTCAACAAACTTGAGTGACCACGAGCAATGACAAGATGACAGCACCAGCACCCCAGTCTACCATAAAACCCTTCGCCTATGAACCCCTGGATCTACACCTTTATCTAAGGGGGGATATTAATTATCAAACGCTAAACTAAATAAGTGGATTTTCAACCTAGACTTAAAGATTGAGACTGTCAGAGTCCCGGACATATTCTGGAAGGTTATTCCATAGTTGGGGGGCCTTATAAGAAAAGGCTCTTCCCCCTGCTGTTACCTTATGGTTGGAACTAATAAGAGGCCAGCACCCTGTGATCTTAGTGGACGTGGAGGTTCATAATAAGAAATATTATGGAGATTATTAAGAATATTAAGGAGATACATAGCCTTGATCTGTTATCTCTTGCTCCTGCACTCCCTGGTTTTGCTTAGCTTCTCTGTCTCGTCTCAGTACCCTGATGCTGCTCTCGAATTTGAACAAAGAAAATGGGATTAGGTAGTCTCTCAATGCAAATGACACAATTCTTTCTATGAGAAGTCATGGTGCAGGAGAACCCATGTGGTCTGTGTCTGTCTCCCTGGAAGATTTTGTGGACATGTATTAATTTGGAACTTTGATCAATGGGTTTCTGCTGATTGGATTAGGCATTGCCCTGATGTATCAGGAAATTAAAAAAGTGGGTTCAATAATTGAACACCCGCGGAAATTGCCCAGCATGATTGATGCGATAGGTAGCGCTGTCGGAATGCAGACTGTAACTGTTAGTAAAAGCTTGGATTCGATCATGGAGGAACTCACTGCTTTACGTTTGAAGTTGGATCAGTTGGGAGACTGCTTACTTAAGAGGAGTTGCTCATTCTCAAGGACAGGTTCCTTGCTAAATTCTTCGTTCTCACTTATCTACGTTGGTGCCCAAACAAAATTCTCCCTGAAGCTCGTTGTTTTGGTTACCTGCTCCTTCCCCCACACAGAGACTGTCAGAGATGGGTCTCGCCATCCACTGCGAACTTTCACACAAAAACTGCGTTCCAGGCCTCTGGCTCCCCCCTCCCCCGTCTAGATTAATCACACCTCTCACTGCTTGACTGTCTGTGTTGTCAGTGTTTATATGTGCTATAGGGATTTTTTGTGTGCTCACTGACTGTTGTCCTGTTGCAAGAATTATTTGTGATCATATATTTTTGCATCAAAATAAAATCAAATATATTTGTATAGCGCTTTTCACAACATATGTTGCATCAAGGACAAAAGTTATAACAAAGCCCGCCAATCTGCTAATAGGCAGGAAGCTACCTTACCTTACCTCACCAGGTCAACTCAGACCACAGTGGCCAAACAGGAAGGCATTTGCAGACAAGGACAAACATTGAAAACATCTGCAAACAGTTACCTATGACCACAGACACAGTTACCTATGACCATAGACATAGTGCTTTGGTCAGACCAGTTTGGTCAGCGAGTTTGGATTACCAACATACAGGAGACTGCTACTGTACTGAGAGATGCAGCCACTCCTCACTCCTATGTGGTGGACACAAATTCAGAAGACATGAGGAGAAACACGGCACACCTCAGGCCTCTACCGCATATACATCTGCCTCCACAGATTGTGGGGGACACAGAACAGCAGACAGCAGAACCAGAAGAAACTGAAGGGGAGAGGATTCAAAGTCTCAGTCTTCTGGTAATCTGAGATGTTGATGCTGTAAAAGAAAAGTTGACCTGGAGTACAGACAGAGAGGGTGGACGATCGATTATTTATTTGTGGAGTTCAATGCAACCGCCACTTGTCTGATATGCAATGAGAAAGTTGCCGTGCTTAAAGAGTACAACCTTAGGCATCATACAACCAAACACGCAGAGCAGTGTGCTCATAGTGCTAGGTATGAAGGAGAGGAGAGGGAGACACGAGCTTCAAAAAGATCTTTCCCTGCAGCAAAACTATTTCCAGAGAGCAAAAGGAGAAAGTAATGCTGCAGTTGAGGCAAGCCATGTGGTGAGTGAGCTCATCGCCAGAGTATTTTAATGTATTGTGGCATGGTGTGGGAAGGAGAGGCAGTAGACAGATCCATTGTCACTGCAACACGGTTCTTTGCCTCAATAGCGTAATTACGTAAATGAGCCGTGATCACGCAGAACAGACTCAAACAACACCCAAAACATGACGGAATGACATGAATGAGATGACAACACACACACCGTAAGGAATAATCATGTCTGTACAACTGCATAAAACGACACGGGGCAACTTAAACTAACAACACTCACAATCACAACATAATCAGTAATCACACAACATAACCATAGCTATGGGGAGCTATGGGGTCTCATGGGTAGCTAGAGTTGTCTCTCATAGGACCGATGCTACAGTATGTAGCCTTTTTGAATTACTGTATGTGTACTAGAGCTGCCACAAATGATTATTTTTATAGTCCACTAATCACCGATTAATTTTTATGATTAGTCGACTAACCGGATCGTGCGTTAATTGAATATAAAATATACAGCTTATCACACTGGAATGCAACTGCTATTATATAATCATCATTAGATTTCAGCTAAAAATAAAAACAATTAAAATCATAGTTCATTAAACATTTAATGAAATAGGCAGCTTGTTGCAACAAACAATTATAAAAATAAGTATAAGGCACTGGCTTAAACAACGCAAAAATAAATACATTAATAAAGAAATTATTTTTTTTTAGGTTTTTCTTTCTTTCATTTGTCTCTGGCATCAAACGTAGCTACATGTAAATTAAATTAGGTAGGTACCTGAAACTAAGGAATTATTCACAAAAATAAAGTTTTGGTCTCACTGACATTACAGAAAACACAAATGCGTGCTAAGGCTAATGAAACAAATCGCCATCACTAATGTTAACTTTTACAGCTACCACGATAAGTAGGTACTAAGTTAACGCTCTGTTTACGCTAACTTTAGCAGCTAACTAGCGATTTAGATTACAGAGATTATGGTCCCTCTTCATCATTGTCACCATGCTTCAGGTGCTTGTGCATCGCGGTTGTGCTGCTGTGGAAGGAAAGTTCTGCCTTGCAGATATTGCACACGTTTCGGAACCCGGCTACGGAAAATGATCCCACACTTTTGAGTTCTGTAGCCGGGTGGCCATGATATCAGTCTGTATAACGTCCTGGGATGTCGTCCACTGTCTACCCCGGTTTCCACTACTGCGCATGTGCATTAGGGACAGAAAGGCAGACGCAGCAGTGGAAACTGCCGCAGCAGTTTGGAGAAAAAAAAAAAAACCACGACGCATCGACTATTAAATTAGTCGTCGACTATTTTAATAGTCGACATAATCGTGACTAGTCGACTAATCGTGGCAGCCCTAATGTGTACTTAGTTTTGTGTCTTGGTCCTCCCGAGGTTTCTTCCTAATCCCCACCATCATAGGGAGTTTTTTCTTGCCATTGTCGCCTCTGGCTTGTTCATTAGGGATCTGGACCCGTACGTTTGTAAAGCTGCTTTGTGACAACATGTGTTGTAAAAAGCGCTGTATAAATACATTTGACTTGACTTTTATCATTCAAAAATATATTAATTCATTACAATTATATGTCATTGTAATCTGAGCTTTGGTGTCAGATTTATTCCTAGTTAGTTGTGCAATTGTACTAAATAGAAATCTAAGATGACTTTATTAGTCTTTATTGGGGTATTAGGTGATGATTTTATTAGTCTCTATTGGGGTATTAGGTGATGATTTTATTAGTCTCTATTGGGGTATTAGGTGATGATTTTATTAGTCTCTATTGGGGTATTAGGTGATGATTTTATTAGTCTCTGTTGGGGTATTAGGTGATGATTTTATTAGTCTCTATTGGGGTGTTAGGTGCCTTTCTGTAGTTCAGAAGACCTTGTCCTTCAATGTAAGTAGTAACATAGGCAACATCTTGGTCTTGGCAACCATACTCACACCCTTGTTACAACTAAATGTAAATGCTGTAAATGTAAATGTATCTGCAATGCTGCCTCCATGGCCAATTAGACAAGGGAGGTGTACATAGCTGTACATAGCTGTCAGGATGACTGGGTACATTTAGAGCTCTGTACTCATTTGGCTCGATCCAAGTGTCATGTTAGACACCATACATTTAAATCTATGATTAATAATCTATAATTAAATTTACCAAAAGTGACCAGAGCATACTTCCACATCAGACTTTAACTAATTTATGTTATTCTTAGTACTATCAGACTGGCAAAAGCATATATCATTAGCTCCATTTCTGCCAAAAGTTCTTGCATCTATTTGTATCAGTTAGGGGTGAAACTGTACACAAAATAAATGGTTCGGTTCTCACCATGGTATGGACCCCGCAGTTCGGTACAAATTCGGTATGGTTGAGAAAAAAGGAAGAAGATGCAGCTTTGTTCGAAATAGCCTACTATATACTACTACACACTACTACATACTACTCATATACTGACTGGATCAGAGGGTCAGATCAAGCCCTTTTATTGGTGCTTGATCGTAAACTATGCCAAGGTAAATGCAGTTTCCATTCTATAGCACCTTTAACACAAAATGCATGTTTGGTAATGTTTACACACCTAGCTATATATGGTTATGCCCCATCCAAAAAAAAAAAATGATAAAAAAAATAAAACAATTTAATTATGATATATTAAAAATTATAAATGCCAATTGAGTTTGATATTTTTGTAACTGTTTCTGTTTTTTATTGTTATGCTAAGAGAAATTGCAGACAATCTTTACATCACTGAAATTCCTGCCAATGCATTCCAAGGTATTACCAGTGAAGTTCTCACAGTGTAAGTAGACTCAGTGACCATTTGTCTTTTTTTCCATACTAACAGCAAAATCATTTTTTTCTTCATAATAGCATTCATTTATATGTCATAACTTCCTTTGTAATAACCACAATGTAGCAGTAGCAGGGCACGAGCTCCTCTGAGAGTCTCTGTGTGGGGGGAGGAGGAAGTAACCAAGACGACGATCTTCAAGGAGAGGTTTATTTGGGAGCTGAATGTAGATGAGCGAGAAAGTAGATCTTGTCCAGTCTGAGCATGAGAAAACTACTCTGAAGTCAGCAGTCTCCCAACTGATGCAACTTTGCCTGTAGAGCTGTGAGCCTCTCCATGATCAATGCCATGTTATGAGTAATTGTCAAAGTTTGCAATCCAGCAGCTCTGCCCATCACATCAATCATGTTGGGCGGGTGTTTGATATCTGACCCCACTCTAGTAATTTTCCGGTACAGCAGGGCAATGCCTAATCCAATCAGTGGAAACCCAGTGATCAAAATTCCAAATAGATCCTCCATGTCTTCCAGAGAGAGAGAGGCGTGAGACACAATCCACGTCACGTCACTCACGAGTCAAGCACATATCCAGCTGAGAGTGTTCCGTCCTGACATGTGGGTTCTCCCACAGCATGACTCCTTGTGGAAAAAATAGTACCAATTGTGTTGAGAAACCACTTAATCAATTCAATACTTATTTAAAATTCGATGAGCAGCATCAGGGTACTGAGACGAGACAGAGAAGAGCTAAGCTAAACCAGGGAGTGCAGGAGTGAGAGAGAGTGTGACCACCTTTCGTGAAAGCCGGAAGTAATTTTGGCTGTTGGTAAACTTAAATCAGCTGAAGGGAATAATCAGTAATGTGGTTATGATGACCATGGGAAAGGTTGAGAAGAGGAATGTGTGTGAGTGGGCCTGCCCCTGCTAGGCTTGGAGCGGCTCATCATGACACCTGCATTTCATTTTTTTAAACTAAACATTAAGTGCAAGTGCATACAAATAAAACAATTTGCATGCAATGTTTTACCACTTTTGAGTAAAAATGAATTAATTCTTTGACACTAAACTGTCTCTGACTTTGTCCCATTTTGCTCTCTATCAAACAGGATGTTGTACAGTAATGGATTTACCAATATTCAGCACCATGCCTTCAATGGAACAAAACTAGATGCTGTGTAAGACTCCTTTTCCTATCTTGAGAACAAATATGAAACTGCTTTAAAATATTTTAAAATATTTTTTAAATAAATATTTGTGTTGTTATTCTGGGTGTTTTGTTTGTTTTTGCATCAGCTGCGCAAGCAAAGTACTTAGTAGGAGGAACTAATATATGAAAAGTCCATGAAAAGCACTATATTTTTATTCCTTATTCCTCCACTGTCGCCTCTGGCTTGCTCATTAAGAATCTGGACCCATACGATTGTAAAGCTGCTTTGTTACATGTGTTGTATAAATAAATTTGACTTTGACTCATACTTCTTCATATCAGAGGTTTTGAAAATGCGTCTATTGTTATCCCTCATATTTCTTCTTATAAATCTTCCGCTTCTTGTTCCACACATTTGTGCATTTAATACAGCCTGGACTGCCTAACATACTCCATTTGGACTTCATTCAAACTGTGTTTTAAAGGACTTGTGCCATGTATTTTTTGAGTTAATTGGGTTTGTATTTAATAAATTTAAGTTTAAAAAATTTAAAGCCCCAGAGAAATGAATGGCGGAGTGTTCAGAATGTCAAATTACAACTAGATTTGGAGGAAATGTGAGTTTGAAAAGGTCTGAAAAGGTGTGCCCTGTTCTGACTAAGATAATGGGTAATACCCTTGAGTGAAGAAGCATAAGATCAATGCCCTGCCTGGGTCCAAGATTTGAGTGGTGTGTGTAGAGTCCAATATGTATTAAGCTGTGTATGGTATGTAGGAATGTACAGTAAGTATGGAAATTATTCCAATCAAATCAAATATATTTGTATAGCGCTTTTCACAACATATGTTGTCACAAAGCGCTTTACAGGATTTACAAGGTTAACAATACTATGGGTCCAAATCCTTAATGAGCAAGCCAAAGGCAACAGTGGCAAGGAAAAACTCCCTAGATGGTGGGGAATAGGAAGAAACCTTGGGAGGACCAAGACTCAAAAGGGAACCCGTCCTCCATTGGGCAGCCCGTTAACACACAAATTACACAAAAACAAATTATACAGACTAATAACACAAGTTACAAATAAATCACACAATCAGGCTAAGTATAAGGTAACTAGAATGAAAGTTCTTGGTGTTGATATTGTCAATGTAAATGTCTTATGATGAACGCCAGGTTTTCATTCCGTGTCGGAGCGATGATACTGGTATTGTAGGCTCCGACTGCAGTGTTACTCCCCAGGTGAACCTCGGAGAAGAAAGATATGTGATGTGGTAAATATGTAACAGATTATTCAAAGGCCAAACTAAACAGATAAGTCTTTAGTTGAGTTTTAAACATTGAGACTGTGTCTGAGTCCGGAATAAAGGCAGGAAGATTATTCCACGGTTGTGGAGTTTTAAAAGAAAAGGGTCTTCCACCTGCTGTGATCTTTTTGATACTAGGAACAGTTAATAACCCTGCGTCCTGAGAACGAAGTGAACGTGCTGGATTGTAATGATCACAGTAGTTCACTAAGATACTCTGGAGCTAAGCCATGCAGTGTTTTATATGTTAATAAAAGTATTTTATAGTCAATACGAAATCTAACTGGCAGCCAATGTAATGACGATAGTACAGGACTAATGTGATAAAATTTTTTTAGTTTTCGTTAAAACTCGCGCTGCTGCGTTCTGAACCAGCTGGAGTTTATCGATTTACCAGAACATCCAGCTAGAAGACTATTGCAATAATCTAGGCGAGAGGATATGAATGCATGGATTAGCTTTTCCGCATCACTAGTATTTAATATATTTCTAATTTTAGCAATGTTGCGTAAGTGAAAGAACACTACCCTAGTTATATTATTAATGTGTGAATTGAACGAGAGATCTGGGTCTATTGTGACACCTAAGTTCTTTACCTCTGCGCTGGGGGTTGTAGTAAAAGAATGTAGATTAAATGCTACATTACGTATCTTGTCTCTCGCTGCCCTAGACCCAACTATTATTAGCTCTGTTTTATCTGGATTTAGTGCTAGAAAGTTACACGCCATCCAATGTTTTATCTCTTCTACACACTTCTCGATTTTACTGTTTACACCTAAATCATCGGGTTTAGCCGATAAGTATAGTTGGGTGTCGTCCGCTTAGGAGTGGAAACTGATGTCGTGCTTATGCATAATCTCGCCTAAGGGTAACATGTAAAGTGTAAATAGAAGTGGTCCTAGGACTGTCCCTTGTGGGACACCATATTTAACCTGAACAGATTTAGATGTTTTATTATTAATACTTACACATTGGAAGCGGTCGGTCAGATATGATCTAAACCAGGAGAGTGCAACTCCTTTAATACCCACCGTGTTTTCTAGTCGATTCAGCAAAATGTTGTGGTCTACAGTATCAAAAGTTGCGCTAAGATCTAACAGTATAAGGAACAAGATGAGCCCATTTTCTGATGATATTAGTAAATCATTCACTACCCTGAGTAAAGCTGTTTCAGTGCTGTGGTTCGGTCTAAATCCTGATTGGAACTTTTCATGTATACTATTTGATTGGAGATAATGGTTTAACTGATTGTAAACTGCGTTTTCTAGAATTTTAGAGATAAATGGGAGAATAGAAATTGGTCTATAGTTGGCTAGAATCTGCGGATTGAGATTCTGTTTTTTAATCACGGGTCTAATTACGGCGCATTTTAATTGTTTGGGCACATATCCTAGGTTAAGGGAACTGTTAATCATATTAAGTAAGGACCCTGCAATAGCTGGGAATAGGTCAGACCCCTTTGTTTCATTGCAGCTATTTGCTAAAATAAAAAAGGTTCATTTTATTTCTCATTATTGTACACTCAGCACCACATCTTGACGGAAAAAATTGCAAATTTATTGAAAAAGAAAAACTGAAATATCACATGGTCAAAAGTATTCAGATCTTTGCTCAGTATTGAGTAGAAGCACCATTTTGAGCTAGTTCAGCCATGAGTCTTCATGAGAGGCGATCTTCAAGTGGAACTGGCCTGTAGGAGTGAGAGCCTGTCACTCATGGGTTTCATTCAAGCAGCGGTGAACGTCGACAAAGTGTTACGCACTAACCGTCCTGTTCCAGGAAGACCTCACACATCAACCTCCCGTGTTCAGCTTCCTCGTCCTCTGGGTGAAGTTCCCCACAATATCCCCAAACCCATGCAGCTGGGCAGATCTCCGCTCACACCACAGAAAAGATCCTATCGCATCCGCAAATGTCTATGCATCTGGACATCTTCCGTGACAGATGTCCAGCTCATCCGGAGGCAACACAAGCTCACAAGAAAAAGTCAGCACATCTTTATTTTCTATTGGGGGCAGGACCCAACTTAACCTACCTATACAGATCACTTGGGGTGGTATTACTACTGAGCTGTCCGCATTAATAGACTCTGGAGCAGCGGGTGACTTCTTAGACGTAGAGCTAGCTAATACACTACACATTTCCGCTGTACCTGTGGACACCCCGCAAAAAATAAATTCCTTGAATGGTCAGCCCATCGGAGATGGAATAGTAACACTACATACCAAACCCCTAGTTCTCCAAGTGAGACTGTTTCACTCAGAGATAAGACAATTTTATCTAGTCTCTTCACCCCGAGATCCTATTATACTCAGCTTTCCCTGGTTGACAGAACAAGATCTGGTGATATCTTGGAAAACAAGAGAACACATAAGGTGGCAACCACGTTGTTTACAGCAATGTATGCACTTACCCCTCCGCTCCACTGCGATTGAGAGTCCTGACACGCCCCTCTTCGATGCTGTTCCTGAACAATATCAGGAATATGCTGATGTCTTTAATAAGAGCAGTGCTAGTCAGCTGCCTCCCCACAGGTCTTGTGACTGTGATCTCCTGCCCGGAACTACCCTGCCTAAGAGATCCAAGCCTTACCCTCTCTCTTGCCCTGAGGACACAGCCATGGAGTCCTACATAAGCAAAGCCCTTCAAAAGGGGTTTATTCCATCTGTCGATTTCACCAGTGGTGGCAGGCTTCTTCTTCGTGGAAAAGAAAGGAGGAGGACTGCGTCGCTGCATTGATTACCGTGCCCTGAATGCTGTGACCTCCAAGTATGCTTAGCCTCTTCCCTTCATTTCTGCTTCACAGGAGCACCTAATGGGGGCGAACATATTCACTAAGTTAGACCTGTGAAGTGCTTATAACCTAATACGCATACGTGAAGGTGATGAGTGGAAGACTGCACTCGTCACAGCCAGAGGTCATTATGAGTACTTGGTAATGCCATACGGGTTGTCAAGTAGTCCCTCTGTGTTTCAGGCATTTATGAGATCTTCCGTGATATGATCAATCAGTTCGTTTTTGTTTACATTGATGATATCTTGATTTACTCTTCTTCAGTTACAGATCATGTCCAACATGTCTCTGCTGTTTTACAGTGCTTACGAGAAAACAATCTGTACGTAAAGGCTGAGAAGTGTGAGAAGGGTGGGGGCGCTTCGTATGGACCACCAAGGAAGACCGAGCCTCTAAAAACTGGATTCACCAGAGCTCCCATACCACATCTTCCAGATCCTAACCTCCCCTTCATTGTGGAGGTTGACGCATCAGAAGTGGGCGTGGGCGCTGTGCTGTCACAAAGACAGGGGGACCCACCAAAGTTGTTTCCCTGCGCCTACTTCTCCAGGCCAGCCAGCCAGCAATGTGGGAGAGCGAGAACTCCTCGCCATGAAACTCGCACCAGAGCAAAAGCATCATTGGTTGGTGGATTCGGAACAACCTTTCATAGTGTACACTGATCACAAGAACCTTGAATATTTTAAGTCTTCCAGACGACTAAACCCACGTCAAGCCAGGTGGGCTCTATTCTTCTCCCGCTTGCATATTTCTCTGTGTTACAGACTTGGGTCCAGAAACACCAAGGCGGACGCATTATCCCATATCCACGAGAATATCCATGAGATATTCAATGTCCATCTTGGTGTAGGCATATCCGGTTATGCAGGAGGTGGCCGGCCCAGGATGGATCTCTGGAAATGCTTGTCTCTCCTTATCTCAGTGTTCCTCGAGTAGGCGGGCAGCCATGTGGAGAAGATATCACCCCCAGTCTAACAGTGAAATAGGACGTTATAACCAGGAGCTGAGTAGGTAAACTTAAGGTTAGGGCTTGTGACCAAAGACACTGAAGGGATGTACCTGGGGCAATACATTTTTATTGGGGGCAATAAAATTGTCAAAACAGTTTGATAAGCTTACCCTATCTTATTTTATATATCCCAGAGCACTCTAGTTTCTTGTGTACATTAATGAGAAATAAAATGTAAACAATTTTTTTGATTTTAGCAAATGGCTGCAATGAAATAAAAAGTAAACAATTTAAAGGGGTCTGAATACTTTCCATAGCCACTGTATGTAAATATTTTTTCCTAATTAACTGCAATAAATAAAAAAGTACAGCTTTAGAAATACAACACAAAATAAACAATAACATATGTACTAGATAACTTCCTAAGCAAAATAAGGTTCCAACAAAATAAGGTTCACAGCTCCGTGTTCCTCGGAAGCGGAATATGTAAACAACGCGCACAAGGACATCAAAGGAATGAATCGAAACTAGTTACCGGTGGTACGCTAATGCTAGCTAGCGTCGCCACAGCAGGCGGAAATTATCATACAGTTAAGCCAGCCCTCTGTAAACGAACAGCGGGACCACCAATCACCAACATTCTGCGGAGGCATCACAATCCTGATAGAGGGAGACACAGGCTCACAGGCTTCCACTTAATCCCTCACCTTCCAACTAGGGGTGCAGGAAAAAATCGATTCGAGCTTGAATCAAGTTTCTAACATTGAACGATTCAGAATCAATTCTCATTTTCAAAAAGATCGATTTTTTTTGGGTGCGTGTGTGCCTTCTCAGCCACCGTAGTGCTAGGCAAAACAAGGCAACAGGTTTGACTATGTGGCATGCTAGTAAAGCTATAGCGGGTTGTGTAGTAGTGTACGGTATTTGTTGTTGCACCGCTAAAGTATGAAGTCCAAACGGCTTCGCGGTCTTTGAAAGCAACCATTTGGAAACACTTTAGATTTTACCGTCAACCCGGCCCTGGTTAGAATGGGCTTGATCGTTTGCACACGCATAAAGACGCTACAGATGATATTCGGAAGTTACAAAGATTATAACTCCTGGTAAAATAAAGTTAAAATAAAAAATAACTTAGTTCATTGAGCACTCTAGTTTTGTCCTAACTAGATATTTAGATATAATACTGCTGTAATACTGTGAAGTCGTGGTCAGAGGTGAACTTCGGTATAGTCAATGTGTATTTTATTTAAAATAATTAACACCCTTGAGCCACTGTGTCTTTGGGCATAGATGCCGTTTGCTGTGATGGATAATTAAAGTCTAACTCTTATTTATGCATAGAAACGTAAATCAACAATATAATCTGTAGCGTCTTTATGCGGATAAACGAGGGGAGTCGGAATTCGCCACAACACTGTCTGAAATCCAAATCTGTCGCACATGAAATGCTACAGACACCGTTCAGAAACTGATCAGTTCAGTTAAATGTATTCAATTTAGTAGATATATGTGGCTTTTAGAAAATACGGTATATATATATTTTTTTCATCTGTGAAGTGGAAGTTCTAGCAGCTAACGTAAGCCTACCCATTTTATTAATGTAACAGCACTATTATTTTTGCAAGCACTTTCATATATTTTTTTATTTTTGTGATTTGTTACGGAAAAATGTGTAATTTTGTTTCTGGAAGTGGCATGTTCATGTGACGGGTGGTGTGAGCAACTGAAAAGGAAGCGATCATGCCAAGTCTCAGGGAAAAAGGATGTTTTAATAATAAGTGTGCAAACCAAAACCCGTGCAAAAGATCCAAATTAAGGATATAATGACCAGCGGTCAACTGGTACAAAGACATATATAGGCAAACAAACGACCCTCAGGTGAGACGGATCACGGTCTCCGCCCACCTGAGGGACGCGCATGACATCACAAAACAACAACAACAACAGCCGCTGTGGACGGAGGTGGCCGGTAGGGGGCCGGCTCACCGTGACAGACCCCCCCCACCAAGCCGCACTCCCCTCCATTGGGTGTGTGGCACACAGCGGCTGCACACAAAACATGAAGAGGCAGGAAGGCAGGAACACACCTCCTGCAGTCCGGGAGCTGGAACATAAAACACACAACATTAAACAGCTCACCTCCCCGGGCGGGACCCTGGACCGACCGGGCCGTTAACAACACAAAACCACGCACCCGTCAGTCACAGGGCCCTCATGCCCTAACCGGCCTTCAGCCGGTGAGCCCCACAGGTGTGAGGACGAGGGGCTACGACTCCTCTCTTGTCCCTTGTGTATGTGTGTGTGTGCAGGCTACCTCTCCAAGGCGTTACTTTACGTTACTTCAAGTTACTTCACCTCCTGGACCTACCTCCTCCCAGAGCTCACCCCAGCCTCCTAGGGAGCCAACCCCTCCCGGGGCCTCTCATTGCAAGGTGGACTCCTCCACCCAACCCAGGAGCGCCAGAGACCGAGGCCCAGAGCACCCCCGACGAGGGCTGGGGAGCAGCCCCAAGGGCCTCCTGGTCACCCCAGGCAGGAGGGAGGATCTCCCTCCTCAGCAAGAGCTTTTCAGACCGGAGCCCCATGGTCCCCTAACATCCGGGGGCCCCAGCCCTCTAGGGAGGGGCTCTTCATGACCGGGCTCCGGTCACCCCACAACACAAGGGGGCTCCTGCCAGGTGGAGATCCTCACAAGGTCCAGGAACACTGCCAAGGAGAAGTACCTGCACAGAAAACACAACCTCACACACACACATATACACACAACAAAACAAAACACAAACGCGCCTCACCGACGCCCTCCGTGCCGTACCCCGTGGCACGGGATCACAACCGGTCCCCCCCAAACACACATTTAAGGGGAGGAGCATGTGTGGAATTACATTTAACAGTTGACAACACGCGATGACAAAACATACACGCTAATACTAGACAAGCAAACAAAAAACGGCGTACACACAAACAGACGGGACCCACAAACGCACGCTCTACATACAGACACAGTGACGCGCCGCTCACGTTCACAGTCGCTCCCCACATGAAACATAAGACAACACGGGGAGCGAGGGGACAGTGAGGAGCGGCACCAGCGTCACACACAGAACATGTAACATAGAACACAATGAGCGCGCATACCGATCGACACGTCCGTTCACGCATACACACATTTACAACAACACGAAGAGTTATCGCCAGGAAGACAATCCTGGTCTTCACCGTGCCACGGACACAACACGAAAACACGGCGGAACTCTTCACACCAACTGACAACAGACACGAAGAGCTTTCCCAGGGCAGACTGCCCTGGTCCTCGCCGTGCTACACACACACACAAAAAACACAAAAGCACGGCGGAGCTCTTCAAACAAAACACTACGCAGACAAACACTTACCACGAGACATGACCACGAACAAAGAGATAGAGATAGATAGATACTTTATTTTATCCCAGAGGGAAATTCCTGAGTTCCAATAGCAAGGTACATGACAAATAACAGCAGCAAAAAAGGTACATGACAAGAATTACAGCAGCCAAAATTACTCATTCCAATAATGGTGGAAGAAACAATGTGCAATAATGTGTGGAAGTGGAAGTAGTGCAATAATGTGTGGAAGTGGAAGTAGTGCAATAATGTGTGGAAGTGGAAGTAGTGCAATAATACAATATACAATAGTGCAAGTAGTGCAATAATACAATATACAATAGTGCAAGTAGTGCAATAATACAGTAGTAAGTGGAAAATTTAAGTACAGGTAATAAAAAATAGCAATACTGAAAATAGAGTTAGGGTATGATTTGGGGGTATGACCATTAGAGTGACCGGAGGAGGTGTCACAAAGTTTGTAGTCTGCTGTGCTGAGATGAGTTAAACAGTCTTATGGCCTGAGAGACAAAAGACTTCCTGAGCCTGTCGGTGGAGCAGGACTTGGACAGCAGTCTGCCGCTGAATGAGCTCCTCTGCCGGGTGATCGTGCTGTGCAGAGGATGGTGAACATTGTCCATGATGTTCAGCAGCTTGTTGAGGGCTCTCCTCTCTGCCAGTGGTGTTAGGGGCTCCAGCTGTAAACCCAGCACAGAACCAGCTTTCCTCACCAGCCTGTCAATACGTCCAGCGTCCCTCTTGCTGATGCTGCCTCCCCAGCACACTACAGCATAAAAGAGGACACTGGCTACCACAGACTGGTAGAACATCAGGAGGAGTTTCTGGCAGATGCTGAATGACGCAAGCCTCCTAAGAAAGTAAAGTCTGCTCTGGGCTTTCCTGTAGAGGTGGTCGGTGTTCACTGACCAGTCCAGCCTTTCATCCAGGTGCACTCCAAGGAACTTGTAGGCCTTCACCATCTCCACATTGACCCCATCAATGGAGACTGGCTGCTGAGAGGGCCTGGACCTTCTAAAGTCTATGCACATCTCCTTGGTTTTGGTGATGTTCAGCTGTAGATGGTTAGCTTTGCACCACACCACAAAGTCCTCAATCAGGCTTCTGTACTCCATCTCCTGTCCATTACGCACACACCCCACAATTGCAGTGTCATCGGAGAACTTCTGCATGTGGCACGACTCCGAGTCGTATTTGAAGTCTGATGTGTACAGGGTAAACAGGACTGGAGAGAGGATGGTCCCCTGAGGTGCTCCTGTGTTGCTGATCACTGTATCAGAGGAGCAGTCCCTGATCCTGACATGTTGTGGCCTCCCAGTAAGGTAGTCAGTGATCCAGGTGACCAGGTGCATGTCCACCTCCATCTTCACCAGCTTGTCTCTCAGCAGTCGGGGCTGGATGGTGTTAAAGGCGCTGGAGAAGTCAAAGAACATGACCCTCACAGCACTGCTCCCCTTGTCCAGGTGAGAGTGAGCTCTGTGCAGGAGATGGAGGATGGCGTCCTCCACCCCCACCTTCTCCCTGTAAGCAAATTGCAGTGGGTCCTCAGCATGGTGGACCTGAGGTCTGAGGTGACACAGCAGCAGTCGCTCCATGGTCTTCATCACGTGGGATGTCAGAGCAACTGGCCTGTAGTCATTCAGCTCCTTCGGGTGTGGCTTCTTGGGAACTGGAATGAGGCAAGTTGTCTTCCACGTGTCAGGGACCCTCCCTAGGCGTAGACTCAGGTTGAAGACATGCTGAAGCGGCTCCCCCAGTTGGACAACACATGCTTTGAGCATTCTGGGGCACACTCTGTCCGGGCCAGCTGCCTTTCTGGGGTGAAGTCTCCTCAGCTGTCTTCTGACTTGGAGCTGTTTAGTCTACTCACTGATGGTGGTGCTGATGTTGGCGGAGATGGTGGAGGTGAGGGTGGTGATGGTGACGGGGGTCGTAGAGGTGAGGGTGAGGGCCGATTCGCTGGCCATGGTGACAGTGTGGTAGTTGCTGCAGGAGGGGGGAGGTGCAGGAGTAGGGGGCTGCTGGGGGGGCTAGTGAGGGTGACTGGGTGGTGAGTGCTGCAGAGGGGGAGAGCTGCAGGGCGTGTGAGAGCTCCCGCGGCATGTAATACGGTCTGAGGCTCACCGCTAACAGTTCTATGTCCCGACAGCAGATAACCTCCTTCACGCTTACATGACCGGGGTTGCACCACCTGGTGTTGATGAAAAGCGCAAGCCCCTCACCTTTGCGTTTCCCGCTGAGTTTCGGGTCCCTGTCCGCTCGCACCGTAGAGAATCCAGGTAGCTCCACGTTAGCGTCCGGGGTGTCGGGGGTGAGCCAGGTCTCGGTGAAACACAGCACGCTGCACTCCCTGTAGAGCTTCTGGGTCTTCACCAGACTAGCCAGCTCATCGGTTTTGTTGGTCAGCGAGTTGACATTCCCCATAACCACCGACGGGACCGAGGGTTTGTATCTCCACCGCTTCTCCGTCTTCTTAGCCTTTAGCTTAGCCTTTAGCTTAGCACCGGCTCTGCAGCCCCGATACTTACGCCTCAGCTCCCCCGGGATTGTTTGGACAATGCCCCCGCGTCCCATGGGACGGAGGCTCAGCAGTTGTTCCCGGGAATGGAATCGAAACTCTACACTGCACTCCATACCAAGGAGAAAGAAATAGAGACTGGCGGCTTCCGAAGGGTGGCTGGTCATTCTGTGACGGGCGGTGTGAGCAACTGAAAAGGAAGCGATCACGCCAAGTCTCAGGGAAAAAGGATGGTTTAATAATAAGTGTGCAAACCAAAACCCGTGCAAAAGATCCAAATTAAGGATATAATGACCACCGGTCAACTGGTACAAAGACAAGACATATATAGGCAAACAAAGGACCCTCAGGTGAGACGGACCACGGGCTCCGCCCACCTGAGGGACACACATGACGTCACAAAACAACAACAACAGCCGCTGTGGACGGAGGCGCCCGGTAGGGGGCCGCCTCACCGTGACATTCTCAGAAATAGGCAGCTAGCCTAAGCCTAATTCTTGTACGAAGCAATTTGTTGTTTTTACAGAAAGAGCAGTATTTTTGTATAATAAAATTTTTGAGTAGTGGCCAGTTCTGGCAGCTAGCCTAAGCCTACCAATTTTGTTTATTTTATTACAGTTTTATTAGTTTAATGTAGTGTTGTGAGTGTCAGCCTCACAGACATGTTGTCTTGGATTTACTTTTGTGTTTACATTATTGCAATATGTTGTTAAAACCTTTACAATTATAATATCTTTATAATTGTACTCTGCTTTCATGCCAGCAGACCGGAGTAACTCGTTTTGAATTGAGAATCGCTTTTGAATTGGAAAATAATCATTTTTGAATCGAATCGTTGGGATCTGAAAGAATCGGGAAAAAATCGAATTGTGACCCCAAGAATTGATTCTGAATCGAATCGTGGGATTCCCAAAGAACACCTGTTTGGGTGTGGGTGTGTGTGTGTGTGTTTGTGTCTGTGGTGTGTATGAGTCTGTGGTGTGTATGAGAGTGTGTGTGAATCAAGGCGTGTATATATAGCATGAAAAAAAGGTGAGTATGATGGTGTGTGCAGTGTGTATGAAAATTTGTAGTTAAGTGTATAGTGTGTGCATAGTATGTGTATATCTGTGTTTGGGTTGAACAACACCTTAGGCATGTTCATAGCAGTGAAAATTGACACCATGTTTGTTTACCACCATGTTTGTTTACCACCAATGGTAGCATATATAATGTAAATAATAGTGGTCCTAAAATGGAGCCTTGCGGGACCCCATATTTAACTTTTGTACGTTTGGATGGAATATTATTGAGCTCTACAAACTGATGGCGATTTGTCAAGTAAGAGTAAAACCATGAAAGGGCTGTGCCTGAGACTCCAACCCAGCATTCTAACCGCTTTAGCAAGATCCTATGATCAATTGTGTCAAAAGCTGCACTAAGATCGAGAAGCACTAGCAGTGATACATAGCCTTGATCAGAAGCAAGGAGGAGATCATTTGTTACTTTGACTAATGCTGTTTCATTACTGTGATGGGGCCTAAAACCAGATTGGAACTTTTCAAATATGTGATACCTATGCAGATATAGGCATAATTGCTGGGCAATGGCTTTTTCTATGATCTTAGATATAAATGATGTGTTCGAAATGGGTCTATAATTAGATAGGACAGTCGGATCAAGATTTGGTTTCTTAATCAGAGATATAATAACTGCTAATTTACATGATTTGGGCATGTGACCTATTGTAATGGAGGAGTTAACTATAGTTAGAAGAGGTTCAGTTACAGCTGGAAATACCTCTTTTAATAACTTTGAGGGAACTGAGTCTAGTGTGAAGGTAGTACAATTTAAGGAAATTATTTTCTCTAATTCTGATTGTGGGAGTGGATGAAAAGCATCAAGTTTTTCTCCCGGTATGTAATTTAAATCAATATCAACCAAACCAGATGACATACCAGTTTTATTGCTAACAAAAGGTTTTATATTTTGTCTAATATTCTCAATTTTATCATCAAAGAAATCTATAAATACACTACTAGTGAGGTTTACTGGAATCTAAGGTTCTGTGCCTGCTTGATTTGTTGTAAGTTTAGAAATAGTATTAAAAAGAAATCTAGGATTGTTTTTATTTTTCAATATATATATATATATAGAGTTCAATATAGAAGTAAAAGCCCTTGTCAGTGGATCCTCCGCATTATCAAAGTGTATGTTAAAGTCTCCTGCCATTATTATTTTGTCACTACATACTGCTAAATTTGCTGCAAAATCGGTGAAATCGTTTAAGAAATCTGAGTAAGGCCCTGGTGGTCTGTATACATTAGTTAGGGAGAATGTACTTTTATTTTCAGATGGACTAATTACATTAATAGACTGCATGTCAAATGAGTTTGAGATATCTAAGTATTTTCTGATGAATTTCTAAATTATTTTCTCTAATTCTGATTGTGGGAGTGGATGAACCAGATGACATACCAGTTGTATTGCTAATAAAAGGTTTTATATTTTGTCTAATATTCTCTATTTTATTATCAAAGAAATCTATAAATACATTACTAGTGAGGTTTACTGGAATCTGAGGTTCTGTGCCTGCTTGATTTGTTGTAAGTTTAGAAATAGTATTAAAAAGAAATCTAGGATTGTTTTTATTTTTCTCTATCAGTGAGGCTAAGTATGCCTTAGTGAGTGCCCGTGTGTAACATTACTTAATGATCTCAACTCTATAGGATTTAACTTTATATATCAGTCTTATTAAATAATTTATTCTTGTTTTAAATGTTAAAGCAGCACGAGCTTTATATTTTTTGTGGAATTTATTTTCCCAATTATTTACTTTATCAAGCATTGTTGCTGTGCTGATGTTTTTATTAAGCTTTAACAACATTAAATTAAATTCCCTCTGAAGATATCTCCATAGAAACAAGCAACTCACAAGACTTGAAGAGAGCATGTTTGCAAAAACCATCAGTGGTCCAATGCTACTGTAAGTATCTTAATTTTTAATTTCTCTCCTAAATTCTAAAAATTTTCATGGAACCCTTTAGGTGCAGAAATGTTGAGTCTTGTGCCTGGTTCTCTGATGTTTTACATGCCCCTGACTCTGTGTGTGTGTCTGTTAACATTATCCTTTGCAAATGTCTTTCATCTTGTGAATGTATTGTGTTACATACCATAACCAGAACATGTTATATTTGATAGCGTGTATGTATTTAAGTGAATCTTTGTCATGTTTGTTGTCTGTCCATGTACTTTCGCCTAGGCATCCTGCCTCACCTTGCTGTCATTGTAGCTTTACTTAAATACCCAATCTCTCAAATATTCTATTCTAATACTATTAAATTAAAAGAGGAAAATAAATGTTTTAACTTTCCATTCATTTTTTGTTTGCCTTCATCCTTCAAAAACAAACAAATTGGGTAATACTTAATCAAAGGTATGAATTAGCCCTTCACGATGTAACGATACAAAGTCAGAGAGACAGACTTGTGCAGATCGAAGGCTTTTAATTTGAACAGAGAAATGTTGAGTTGGACCGAAAACAGATAACTCAGGGAACAGGCAGGGGTAAAGAGGTGTATCCAAGCAACCAAATCCGTGGGAGCAGGCTAGGGACGAAAAATCAGGACAGAAGCAGAAGTCGGAAGCAGAACTGTAGTTGTGGAAATGCTTGGTACGCACACATGATAATAAGGCAATACTTCGCAACTAACAGAAAGGGAAATGGGCTTAAATAACGGGGACAGACACGCAGGTGAAATCAATAATCTGGTGAAGATTATCTTATTATGACTGTTTGGGCTGGGGAGAGTGAGGAATTCTGGGTATTGGAGTCAGGTTGATTGTATGATGTGACAGTACCACCCCCCGAGGCATCCAGGACAGTAGTAGAACGAGAGCGACCTGTACGCTGACTGCTTCCCACCGCACCAACAACGGATCTTTTGCAAGGGCAGCCCTGGGGATGAGGGGCTGGCTTGTGTGGATAGCGGGCGTGGAAGTCCGCCAGGAGACCCAGGGCCAGTACGTCTCTCCGAGGGACCCACCTTCTCTCCACTAGGCCATATCCCTCCCAATCAATGAGGTACTCCAGGTTACCATCTCATCTCTTGGAATCCAGAATGAGGTTAACAGCATAGATGGGATCCTCTTCGCTCATTATGGGAAAGGAAGGAACATCTGGAGATAGGTTCACTCCCAAGGGCCCTGGAAAGACTGGCTTCAATAGAGACATGTGGAATGAACGTGACATATGACAGTGCCTAGGTAACTTGAGATGGTAGGTAAATTCGGTAATCTACTACAGAGTCTACTGAGCGGAAGTTGCATGTAGATACCCATACCAGATCCCCAGGGTTGTATAGAGGTATCTCTCCTCTGCGCCGTTCGGCTTGCATCTTCTGTCATTGTAACACCTGCTGTATCCGTTTGTGCATCTCCTCCCACACCTTTTCACTGCGTCCCATCCAGTCATCCACTGCAGGTATGTTGGAAACAACAGGAGACCAGGGGGCCATGGGGGGTTGGAATCCTGGAACACACTCAAACAGGGGTAATACCGGTAACAGAACTGGTAAGCGAGTTTTGTGCCATCTCCACCCACGGCAAAAATCTGGACCAATCAGTAGAATTGTTCATACAAAAACATCTAAAAAGCCCAGCTCCTGGTTCATACGCTCACATTGGCCATTGGATTGGGGATGATAGCCGAAGTCAAGCTGACAGCCACCCCTATGCATTCAAAAAAGGCAAAGCATACTCTGGAGATTAATTGGGGCCCCCTGTCAGACAAATTATCTTCTGGAATCCCAAAGACATGAAATACATGGTTAAACAGTGCTTCAGCAGTCTGGAAAGCAGTGGGTAGAGTAGCGAAAGGAATAAAACGTACTGCACGTGAAAAGCAATCCACAACAGTTAGGACTGCCGTGTTGCCTAAGGAACAAGGCAGGTCAGCCACAAAATCCACAGCAATGCGTGACCAAGGTCTCTCTGGAACTGGGAGAGGCATGAGTTTGCCTGCAGGTAAGGTTTTAGGGACTTTACTCTGATTACAGGTAGAACAAGACTCTTACGATTGGGAACTGGAGGCTGGATGCAGCCTCTATAGGACACAAGACATGGACAGGACTAACACTAACACTAAGAATGGATCCATACATTACAAATATGCGACAAACCGGTGCTCAGCTGTGACCAACTACTCCCACCAATACCAAATGGACACCCATGTGATAAGCTGCTCCCCACAGGAGATGGGGATGAATGTTCTGTCTCTCTTTACCCGAGTGTCAAAGACACACGGATGCAAGTCCGATGACAACTACAAAGTCGAACCCAAACTGTGTGTTTCTGAGGTGAGCCCAACTATATCTAGTATCTCAGCCTCATACACCATCCTTCCCAACCAGAGAGGTTACGTTCCATGTCCCAAGAGCCAGCTTCAGTAACGCCAAGGCCCCCATCTTCAGCCATCCACAATGCACTGAACCCCTAGTACTACCTCTCCCTTAGGTGGTACTCCCATGAGAGAGTAGGCCCATGTATCTCCTTCAGGCTATGCCCAGCCGGACCCAGGCTCTCGCCAAGGAACCTCTCTCTCGGGCCTGGCTCCAGGGTGAGGCCCTGGTAACCCTGATCCAGGCAAGGGAATCTGTGTCCTGCTATTTGTGAATTCCATAGGGTTTTTTTGGATGACTCTATGTCTGGCCTATCACCTAGGCCCAATTTGCCTTGGAGAGACACTACCAGAGGCATTGCCACCAACATGTGGATAGGATCATGGATCATGTAGACATGCATACCCCTTCACCATGATAAGGTGGTGATCCACCTTCAGTTTACATTTGTTGGAATACATATTTTTAATGTGTTGGCTTGTCAGTATTCATGAAGGACTTATGTAGGTGTAAGGACTTATGTAACACTATTCCCTATGTTTCAAAGCATCTTTTTGGTACTTTTGCAGCAAATCATGAAAACTAGATGGAAATGCCACAGGAAAGACTAGATTTTTTGATTTTTTTTTTTTTTGACTAGATGTTTTGAACTTGCTTTATGTTATGAAAAATTGAACATTTACCTGTAAATTTTCACCATTATAAAATGCAATATCCATACAAATTTAAGATAGTCACACTGATCTGTACCAAACAGGATTGTGAAGAAAATTATTAACACAAATGTCTATATTTTTGTCTGAACAGTGACATTTCGGACTCCGGCATCAGCTCTCTTCAAACAAAAGGTCTGGAGTCACTCCGGGAACTCGGTGCTCGAAATGTGTGGGCCTTGAAAAAGCTTCCACCAGTCCAAATTTTCAAGAACCTAATCATTGCTGATCTGACATATCCTAGCCACTGCTGTGCTTTCAAGAACATGAAGAAAAAGAAAGGGTTTGTATATTACAGTAGGGTGAAAATATGCTAGCTAGCTTAAAACTGTGTTGGCAGACGAAATACTAAATGTTTAAATTAAACAATCTCACTAGTCTAATAAATACATCTTTATTTGTTTAAATTAAAACTCTTTAGGTTCCAGAAATAATGTGGCCCTAAAGACAATGCAACATTTATATAGTTGCATTTCTGTTTTTGTATTTTTTCTTCAATTCCCTTTAAGAAATTCACTTTAAAATTCATTTAAATATGATATCCATATATTTCATATCAAATGATGACAGCTCTCTTCCATATATGTACAGCCAGATGTGACAATATGTCTCTAAAGCCAATATGTTTGATTTTAGAATTTAGAACATACATAGCTTATATGAAAATATCTATTTACTCATATGGACCAACTGCATGAAAGTGTTGGGTTCACAATAGTAGTGAAATGAATAATGTAGTATAGAAATCTGTAATATTTCAAATTAAATTTTGTGCTTTCACTAAATTTTAAAGAGACTGTGAGTTTACATTAAATGTCAAACTTCATGGAGCATATTTTTGGCATTTATCAAGTATTTCAAGTATATCCATATATCAAAGTGTGCAACTGAAAAATTACATAATTAAAATAAAAAAAACTAGAAACAAACAAAAGTTATACCTGCACAGAATATTCACTATGGCCAAAATATAACAACTGATCTGTACTATACTAGCTATGTTTTATACTACTTTCACACACACACAAACATTACAAAACAAACAACTAACAAGGACTAAACTGCTGTAGAGGCTTAACATTATACAGATTAGAGATTGACCTATAGTTGGACAGTTCATGAGGATTAAGACCATGTTAGAGAAGAGTTAATTATAGCAAAGCAAAAGGTTCTATATTACTATTTACAATTACAGTTCTTTGTGCAGTATTTGGTACAGCATTCAGTATACATATATGGAGGGTTTGGAAGAATTTACCAAAAAACATAAGGTCCTCACGACCGAGTGCAGAAAAGAACTCTAAAATAGCATTTAGGGCTGACCAGACAGCTGCAATTGGCACTTGCAAATTCAAAAGGTGAAAATCATATATTATATAGGCTCATTACACACCGAGTGATATATTTCAAGCGCTTATTTCTTTTAATGGTGATGATTATGGCTTACAGCTAATTGTGACCTATCCAATCTGGAAGTGCCACATTAACCCCGACTACGACACCTAGGAAGGAGAAGAGCCCTAGGAACTCTAATCAAATATTCCAATTTCACCCACAGGTCCCAGATCAGGTGGTGAGCAATCAAAACACTAATATATAATTCAAATATTTATTACAACGTCCAAAAAAACACAACTGAACTGCCCTCACAATGAATGATGCCCGACAACCCATCAAAAGTAAAACCCCACACAACAAACTAAAATAACCAAAAATACACAAACCCGTTGCCACTAAAATATAATCAACACCGCAAATCACACACCAGCAACCACCGGAGGAAACAGTCCACTTAACAATAAGTAGATAAAACAATAAAAATCCAGGGGAAGCGGCAACAATGAGTCCACAACCAATCCAGTTGGTCCCGTGTCACAGATTCAGTCAAGTTGCACTGAAACACAGGAGAACTGGAGCAGTACTTGGTTGAAAAGCCATAGCCCACAAGAGCCGTGAATGCAGTAAGTTTCCAATATTGGTTTTTACTCGCAGTGACTATACTCATGTAAGCAAGTCACGCCTACTCCCAGTGAAGCGGTACACAGCGATGGTAGAAATCACTCTGGCAATCTCAGCCAGCGGCATTACCCACGGACTCCTCACTCCTGCAATGTCACTATGGTGTATCCTGATGGCCCTGACTGTCGTTCCACAGTTGATCCGACTTTTTAGTAAAAACTCATGTCGCGGTTTCCAATAAAAAAGGACAAAACTCCACGTCCTTTAAAGCGCACATTCTCTCTTCGTTCGTCTTCTTTCCCTATTTATATTAAACAACTCCTCCCCTCCCAACAGTCCACACCAGGTAACAATCCCCTCAATTAATATTACAAGCAGAATTGCACTAAAAGACATTGTTACTCATCACATAATGAAAACCCAAAAGTCAGTATCTCAGAAAATTTGTCCAATAAAAAAGGATTTTAATACAGAAATGTTATCCTACTGAATATCATGTGAATACACTCAATACTTGTAACAGTTGATTGCTGGTTATTATATCCTTAATTTGGGTTATGCCACAGGTCGTTGGTTTGCGCACGTTATTCAATAAACCCTCCTTTTTCCCTGAGACTTGGCCTGATCGCTTCCATTTTCATTCGCACTCCCTGCCCATTACATTAACATAATCTATAATAAATCCTTTAAATTTACAGTGTTGTTGTTAACTATAGATTCACATACCCTCCTATAATCTAAATTCGACAATATTGCCAAACAGTATTCTGAACACTAGTTCAGAAATCTAGTGCTGGCTATCTGCCTGTTGGCTAATCAATTCAAATCAAATTTATTTGTATAGTGCTTTTCACAACGCATGTTGTCACAAAGCAGCTTTACAATCTTTACAGGATTTACAAGGTTAACAATCATATGGGTCCAAATCCCTAATGAGCAAGCCAAAGGCGACAGTGGCAAGGAAAAACTCCCTAAGATGGTGGGGAATAGGAAGAAACCTCGGGAGGACCAAGACTCAAAAGGGAACCCATCCTCTATTTGGCGGCCCGTTAGCACAAGTCCGTGGTGCGCAGGGTGTTTCTACAGTTCTACAGTAGTAGTCACAATTCATGTTCCCCGGCCAGCTAGTCACAATCCCTTCGGTGCAGATGGTGAGCCTCTGATAGGAGCTAGCATCCGCACGACCTCTTGTGGCAATGGCACGTCCAACACTGGCATCGGTACATCCACCGGCAGGTGCTTGCATCCTGATAGGTGTTTATCCTGCAGGGACCCATCCTCTTTGGGTGGCCTGGTTAAATACACAAATCACACAAAAACACACAAATTACAAAAAAAATCTAATTATACAGACGAATACACAAGTCACACACAAATCACACAATCAGACTAAGTATAAGGTAACTAGATTGAAAATTCTGGGTGTTGATATTGTCAATGTAAATGTCTTGTGATGAACGGCAGGTTTTCATTCCATGTCAAAGCACTATACTATACTATACTATACTATAACTGTATGTAATGCAGCATGGGCTGCGGAGCAAGTAGGAAGACACAAATGCTGAGGAGAGCGAGATTTAATAAGGGGAATTCCATAACCGAAGTTGTAGTTACAGGCAGGGAAGCAATACTCATGACTAGACAAAACCAACGGAGATCGCAAAAGACACAGAGCCATGAACAAATGGACAAAACAACGGGCTAGGGAAACACAGGGATATAAATACACAGGACTAAACTAGACACAGCTGGAGACACTGGCGTGGCAGACGGGGAGGAAACCATAGAAACAGACAACAAGGCGGGATCAATGAGCAAGGACCTACAGACACAAGGAGCAAGGAAACTGGAGTGACAGCTAGAAGAAGTGGGCGTAGCCCTACGTGACAGTGCCCTCCCTCTAAGCGTGTCACTCGGGGGCAGACAGGACAGGGGAACAGACTAGAACAAGACAGGGAACCACAGGGCACAGCGAGTGACAGGGACAGCGTACAAAGGACAGGACACTACAGGACAGACTGGAGAGACAGGACCGGGTAAAGCAGGGCATGGAGACTGGACCATGGCAGGGAAAGGAGATGCAGAGACTGGCCAGGAGCTGGGCTGGGACATGGCAGAACAGACAGGATAGGACGAGGTACGGGAGCAGGGCTGGATGGGACAGGACTGGGAGTAGACACTGGAGCGGGGCCAGGGTATTGGGCTGAGGCAAACACAGAAGCAAAAATACTATAGACTACAGAGACAGGTACAAAGTGGGTCACAATCTGGGGAACAGATATGGGGACAGGAACAGAGAAAACACCACTGGAAACAGACTCAGGAACAGGTAACCGGACTTGGACAGACACAACAATGGGAACAGGGACCAACACAAAACCAGGGATGGAACATGGGACCTAGGGGAACATGGACACAGAGACAGAACAACCATTGAGTGTAGTAGACAATTCACTGAGTTCAGGCCTACACCTGGGCAGCACAGTCTCCGGGGAAACAGGAGGGAAACGTAGGCAGGCACAGGAACAGGCGACGAACCCCTTTGGGTCGCAGAAACAGTAACAGGCAACCACCCCCTCTGGGTCGCGGGACCAGGAACAGGCGAAGACCCCCTCTGGGTCGCGGGAACGGGCGGAGGCCTCTTCCGGGTCACAGGAATGGGCAGTGGCCACTCCTGGGCCTCTGACTTTTGCACAAGTCCTTCCTGGACCTCCCGCTCTCGCACAGACCACAACAGGGCGTCCGGTACTCGAGCTGGCCATTCCTGGGCTTCCGGCACTCGAGCTGGCCACACCTAGGGAGCGTGGCTACTACCCCCCCCCCCCCCCCCCCCCTTTTTTTTTGGGGTATCCAGGGGTGAGGCTGGCAGAAACAGATGAGGGAGGTCTGCATCAGGGGTTGCATCTTCAGCTGGCCTGGTTCCCGTGGTGACGACCTCTGGGGGCGCTGTGGCAGCGGGGCTCTGCTCTGGGGGCGTGGTCTTAATCACCTGGTCTTGGTTGAGCCTGAAAGAACACACAGACACAACCGCTTCTCGGTGGCTTTCCCTGTGATGACTCCACCTTATCGGTGGTTCACAATAACTCTTGAAAGCCAACCGAGAGCCAAGCCAATGCTCGTCTGTATATCCATTCCGTCTGCCTGGATATTGCACTACAGGTCCCCTAATCGAGGGAGATTATCAGTGGTCTTGTAGGTCTTCCATTTTCTAATTATTGCTGCCACAGATGATTTCTTCACACCAAGCTGCTTAGCTATTGCAGATTCCCAGTCTTCCCAGCCTGGTGCAGGTCTACAATTTTGTCACTGGTGTCCTTCAACAGCTCTTTGGTCTTCACCATAGTGAAGTTTGGAGTGTGACTGTTGAAGGGTTTGGTCAGGTGTCTTTTATACGGATAAGTTCAAACAGGTGCCATTAATACAGGTAATGAGTGGAAGACAGAGGGACTTCTTAAAGAAGACTTTTAAGAGACTGTTAAGAGATTTGTCTATTTTTTCTAAGGCAAAGGGGAGAACCATAAACAATGAGGGAAGCAGACAGCGATTCTCACAAGTCATTTTTTGCAAGTCCAAGTCAAGTCTCAAGTCTTTGATCTCAAGTCCAAGTCAAGTCTCAAGTCTTTGGTCTCCAGTCCAAGTCAAGTCCCAAATATTTGAGTGACACTGCAGTTGCAAATCACTTTATAGTTGTAATGGTCTGTTATGACACTTCTGATGTATAATAGCTTAAACTGGTAAATGAAAAAATACAATTTAAAAAAAGCGCATATACACAAATGTTTTCCAGATACATTTTGTATCTGTATTTTTCTCCAAAAAGTATTTCTCTTACAAAACTGACACTTTTCTGGTTACAATATTCTCTTCTTTCAGTAGAACATGCTATATTTTGTTCTAAAAGATAAAGGAGGGCTGTTTTTTAACTATATATATGAATGTCTGCATATCAAGAAAATAGCAACCAAAGTAGTAATTATAAAATAAAAATGAAAAACAGAATTCAAATTTTACTATTTTGAATTCTGACATAAAAAGTCCTGCAGCAAATTTTTGTCTCCTAATAAAGTCAAAGTCAACTTTATTGTCATTCAGACTCCAGTGTTAAAGCACCGGAAACCAGAGCGGCCACTGCAATTACTGCACCGCTGGTTATGCAGAATGGGAGAGAAACATAGAGATAACATTGGGAGGAGACAAAAAAATATGACCACAATTATTCTCAAAAACAGGACAACAATCTGTGTGCATGCAAAAAAATCTCCATTGCACATACAAGCATTGATAACACAGACAGTAAGCAGTGAGAGGCGTGATTCATTCAGATGTGGAGGGGGTTTTTGTGTCAAAGTTCGCAGTGGAAGGCGAGAGCCATCTCTGACAGTCTCTGTGTGGGGGTGGGAGCAGGTAACCAAGACAACCTTTTGGGAGAATTTTGTTTGGGCACCAATGCAGATAAGCAGAATGAATGAATGAGATCGTCCTTGAGTGTTTGAGCACACAAACTCCTCTTACTGTAAGTCAGCAGTCTCCCAACTGATCCAACTTCACACGTATTGATTCCATCCACGATTGCCTCCAAGCTTTTACCAACAGTCACAGTCTGTGTTCCGACAGCTCTACCTACTGCATAAATCATGTTGGGCACTTGGCGTGGGCGTTCGATAACTGACCCCACTCTTTTAATTTCCCGATACACCAGGGCAATGCCTAATTCAAACAGCAGAACCCCAGTGATCAAAGTTCCAAATAAGAACACGTCCTCAACATCTTCCAGGGAGAGAGGCGCAAGACACAAACTACGCCAGGTCCCCCATGAGTCATGCACATATCCAGATGAGAATGTTCCGACCGGACATGTGGGTTCTCCCGCACCATGACTCCTCGTGGAAAAAATTATGTCAATTGCAATGAGAGACCACCTGATCAAATCTTGTCAGGTTACTAAGACAAGACAGAGAATCTAGGCTGAGCTGAATAGAAGGGAGGGAGTGCAGAAGCAGAGATAAAGTGTGACCACCTCTCTTGAAAGCCGGAAGAGAAATAGGTCTGATTGGATGTCGTCGCTGGCCAATATTTTCATTTCGTTTTTATTCCTTGTCGAAAATGTCCATTAATTTCATCATCGTTTTTATCCCTTTGTATAGTTTTTATTTAGTTATCATCTCATTTTCGCCATGAAAAAAAGGTTTGTTGACCAAAACTATGACAAAAATTATTTGTCAATGAAATTAACACTGGTCAGGAAGTGGGCGTCTCCTGAGCCACGGACCCTGCCTACCGTGATAGTTCTTAATTGTGATTCATGCACATTAATCTTCTTTGCTCTTATTTGAAGGGGGATGGATTTCTAGGGCAGTTCACCAGGAATACAGATAATTAACCAAAATTCTTGCAGTTTTTTTGCCTAATGGTCTTCAACACTGGTTAGCACAATAAATGAAACATACAGATGACCATGTACATCTATGCTTTAATATTTTCTTAGCATGGAGTAAGAAATATCTCCCACACAAAAAAGAATAAAAAACTAATTACCCAAGGATAAGAATGGTCTTACAAAGCAGTTTAAACTGACTCAAGTTCGATAAACTGGCACACTGAAAAATGTTTTATTGCTGTGTCCCTGTAAATCTAAAATGAATAAAGTAAAAGAAATTGTTAGGGTAATAATATGCTAAAAATTATTCTGCACTCATAAATTTTGTCAGAGTCTAATAAGTAATCAAAGTTCTGATGAACCCTTATAAAATTTGCATCCAGTAGAGCTAAAACTATGATGGATCAATTCCTCATGATGGCTATGCTTGTAATGGAAAATGATCAAAATCTTTCTATTAAAAATTGTCAGTTTTTATCAAGCTGCCAATGTTTATTTCAAGATGTTTTATTTTTAATTAAAGATGCACTTTAGGGCCACCATACAGAATACTAAATAGTAGTATTCTAAATGGTAAAATCTATTACTTAATTACTTACATCTTAGCAATTAGAAGTATGTTGAAGCTTATAGCATTCAACGAGCTATTAGAAAACAAAACCACATTCTCTTTTTTTTATCAATAACAGGTACCTGGAGTATGTCGTTTGTAATTTGACTTCCAAGTCTAAACAACACCATAAGAGATCAATAGGCAGACTTACAGTCCCAGCCCTCCATCGTGGCATAGCCCAAGGCATCAATCATCAGGACTTCCACCTTACCCTAGATTACTATGACTTTTTTGATCGACACTTTGAACATGGCATGGGATTTGGGGATGAACTGAAGAACCCCCAAGGGGTACCCAGGCAGGACTTTGACAGTCGCTATGACTATGTTGTGTGTGAGGATGGAGAGGAAGTGGTGTGCACTCCAATGCCTGATGAGTTCAACCCATGTGAGGACATTATGGGCTTCAGCTTCCTGCGAGTGTCTGTCTGGTTTGTCAGTCTGTTGGCTGTACTGGGAAACCTGTTAGTGCTCTTTGTGTTACTTACCAGCCACTACAAACTATCTGTCTCTCGGTTCTTTATGTGTCACCTAGCCTTTGCTGACTTATGCATGGGCATCTATCTGCTTCTTATCGCCTCAGTTGACATTTACACACAGTCAGAATACTATAATCATGCCATAGACTGGCAGACTGGGCCAGGGTGCATGCTTGCTGGATTCTTTTCTGTCTTTGCTAGTGAGTTGTCAGTTTTTACTTTGACAACTATTACTTTGGAGCGCTGGCATGCCATTAGTTATGCAATGCACTTAGATCGCAAGCTGCGATTATGCCATGCCTCTGCTATTATGCTTGGAGGATGGTTCTTATGCTTCTTTCTGGCTCTTATGCCTGTGCTAGGAGTGAGCAGCTACCAGAAGGTCAGCATTTGCTTACCAATGGACACCCAGACCTTGATAGATCAGATATACATTGTTCTTGTGCTTGTCCTTAACATTCTTGCTTTTATGGTTATTTGCACATGCTACATTAAAATATACTATATTGTGCACAACCCCACCTACAACTCAGCTAGAAAAGACACAAACATTGCCAAACGTATGGCTGTTCTAATTTTCACTGATTTTCTCTGCATGGCGCCAATTTGCTTTTATGCCATGTCGGCTGTACTGGACCACCCACTTATTACTATGTCCAACTCTAAGATACTCTTGGTGCTGTTCTATCCACTGAACTCCTGTGCTAATCCTTTTCTTTATGCCATCTTTACTAAGGCTTTTCGTGGTGATGTATTCATCCTGTTCAGCAAAATTGGCCTGTGTCAGTGGCAGGCCCAATTGTTTCGAGGCCAAACCCTCTCCTCAAAGCATAGAAAAAAAGGATCATTCAGGCAGGAGGAGAGGACAAAAATCTGAAGAAACTCCTCCTAACCTAATGGACTGTTCAGGCCTCAGATACCTGTCACCAACCCTGCAAAAGCAAAGAAGGAAAGAAGCAGGAGACATTAACTCAATATGAATATTTTGAATTATATTGAAGGAATTAACCCAGTTGTGGGAATGTATTAATTTTGTATATATACAGAGCCATGTTGAAGTTGATGCTTTAACTTGAAAAAGAGTCAATTTGCTCATCAGTGAAGATATTCATATTTGCCACTGATGTTTTAAATGTGCCATATTTTGTCAATTGTGATTTTTTTTTCACCGCAATTGAAATTTGTCCTCCACTTTTTACCCATCTGTGCAGTTAAAACACACACATACATACACACCCACTAGTGATTACTAGGGGGCTGTGGATCACCCAGCCCTAGCCCGGCGCCCAGGGAGCAGTTGGGGTTAGGTGCTTTGCTCAAGGGCACCTCAGTCATGGCCTCAGATCTGGGAATCCAACCCACGACCCTCCGGTCACAAGACCAGTTCCCTACCACCAGGCCATGACTGCCCCACTTATGTATTTTCAGTTCATACATAAGTACAAATGTTCAGGCACTTTATGATCATTGTTGTCTTTTTCCCATGAAGTAAAAAACCTGTTGACTCTCATGTCTGCAAGCAGTTCCATACCAGAATTAGCTGGTATATTATTGCTAATCAATAGAGCACACCCCCTTCAGACACCTTCACCAGAATAAAGTCTGTTGTGACTTATTCCATCTCAATGAATTCTGTGCATTCACTCTCTTTGCAAAGTATTGGTTTATATTGGTCTAATATATTTTGTGTATACTCTGGTTCTGATCATCCATTTTGATAACCTTAGATGTTTCAGCTGCCTTCTGATCTTCCAGTATCTTACATTGCCTGCATGATCTGCTGGTTTTGCTTTTTGGATGATAATCTGAAGGGCTGTGGTAGGGAACTAAATCTAGTCCCCTAGTCTGTGGGAGCCAACATTACTAGATCAAATTAGTTTTACTGTAGATCAAATACTTATTTCTCTCAATGAAATGCAAATAATTTTTTATTTCTCATTTCATGTAATTTTCTCCATTTTTCTTTTGATATTCTATGTGGCACTGTTAAAATAAAGCTGGCATAAGATTATGAGATGTTTCATTAACTTTTTTGTATTAAAGCTTATTATTTAAAAAGTCAGTGGGGGATCAAATACTTATTTCCTCCACTGTTAAAATTATGTACTATAATGTTAATAGTATATAATATAGTTAATTATTATATACTATAACCCCTATACTACTTATATACTTAGTTCTTGGATTGCCTTAATATTGACGTTTTCATGGAAATCCAGGCACATTTCTAGTAGCAATGTTTTTGGCTTCTTTCGAACTCCTAATTGCAACTTCAACTAACTTTTCTTACTAGGTTACGGAGTTTTAGTATTGATCCAAGGTTATTGCAAGAAGGGGGGGACTACCAGTCATGCCTTTGCATATTCAAAGTTAAGGCATTTCCCTCCAGTTGGGAACAAAAGCAATGAAACAACTAAGACACAGAAAAAGATAGATAGAAAGAGTTAAATTAAATATCAACAGACATGGAAAAGTATATACTGTTGCTACAGGTACACCCCACCCTTAATTGGATGCTCCCTTCCTCTGTTACTGTAGCATTGACAGCCGAAGCCATTTTAATATGACACCCAGAGTGGATTCCTTTCCCTGCTGAATGTCTCTTTGATTGTATGTAATCAATCAAAGAGTCAATCAATCAAACACTGGTTCTTCACCCATAAACAGGCTCTAAGGAATCTACATTCACAATGGTGTTCGTCTCCAAAAGCTTAGAATTCTGACCGTATCTGATCTCCTGAGCTTGGGAGAAAGGCCTTCTAAGAGTTCTAGTCAGAATCAACCTTCTATTGGAGGACACTGGGACCACAGTCAGGAAGGACCTACACTCATAAGACTCTAAATTCCAGCCTTATCTGATTGCCCAAGGTTTAAGTCCTGTGTTAAAATCCAGAACTGAAGATGCAAAAATGATGAAACAGCTTGCTATCACATTAAACAACTGTTTTCTAACGAAATATGAGTTTTCAATTCTGTGACAGAAATGATTGACTATTGATAAATTATCATTGATTAGATTATGTTTAGTTATTTATAAGAGATCATTATAAACTTTATGATTTAGTATTTGTCCATTCTGGCTAAAGCAGAAGGACTACATACTGACTTAGTGTGATTCAGTGTAACCAGGTTTAGCTCATGTGTTCCATACTATGACCCAGGTCAGGCAAAGTGCAGAGGGTCAGAGCACTTTGTCAGCTGAGTGTCACTAGTCCACTATTCTGGGAATTCAGCTGTCTTTGTGTCCTATTGATACACCAGTTTCTTCCACTAACTCTAGGAGAGTCCATATTAGGAAATACATACATGTCAGACAAAAGTAGCCTGCTGGGTACCTGTGTTTTGGTACATGCTGTGCTAATAACTTAATAGCTTGTTAGAACTGCTGAACTGTGTATATAAGGAAGAGGACTGCCCTCTTGCCTTCAGAGTGTCATGCTTGAATGAGACTCTCATGTCTGTGTGATTTTTGTCTTATTAAATCAATCATTTTAACCACACCTGAGTCCTCATCCATTTATTAGAAAATTTCCACGACAAATTAATTCTTCAAAAGTTGCACTAAGTATTGCTCAGAAACACTGTTTAGGACGTGTGACAGAAATTATGTCATTCTTGATTAGGTGATGTCACTTAGATTATAAGAGATCATTATGAACTTTATGATTTAGTACATGTCATTGGCGATAGTCCAAAGCAACATCAATACCCTTTGAAGCCTGAGGCGCTCGAGGGAAATTAGGCCAGTTTTTCCAATCACTTAGGCAAGCTGAAGTGATAGAACGGTGCCCTAACCCGTGCGCACTCCAATTTTTCCAGTTAGGAAACCAGGGTGGGAAGAATGGCGATTTGTGCAGGATTTGCAGGGTGTCAACGTGGCAGCACACATGCAAGAAGTGCCAAATCCACACACTATTCTTTCCCAGATTCCCCCAGATAGCCAGTGGTTCAGTGTAGTGGACCTAGCAAATGCATTTTCAGTGCATCCAGATAGCCAGTACTGGTTGGCATTTTCCTTTGAAGGAAAAAACATACACATTGTGTATGTGACTCACAATAGTCTTATGCCAAGACTATTGTGAGTCACCTACCATTTACAATGCAGTGCGTCGAGACAGTCTGGCCTCTCTGAAACTTCCAGAGGGCATTGCACTGTTGCACTACGTAGATGCTCTGATACTCTTTGTAAACATGAGAAGCATGCAAAGAGAGCCATAGTGGCATTGCTACATCACCTAGCAAGGGAAGGCCACAAGGTTCCTAAGCAAATTTGCAATATTGCAGACAAAAAGTGCACTTCCTAGGTCATGACGTAGTATGTATTGAAATTCTGACACAACAAACAGAGATAAAAATAACATTTGTTAAAGAGAATAAGCCAGTTTAAACGAATTAGTCTTAAGAACAGTTTTGAATTCTGAAATAAAATGCAGTGTTCGTATGTGTGAGGGGAGTGTTGACGTTAAAGTGTTTTGACTCAAGCCCACAGTGACAGACAGAGACCCGTAGCCTACTTCTCAGGAAAACTAGACCCCGGGGCAGCCGGGCTGCAGCGATAGCAGCTGCAGAAAAGGCACTGGTAGCATTCAGAGATATAGTGGGGTATGCTCAACTCACACTTCGGGTCAAACATGGTGTTTCTTGAATTTTACAGGACCAGAAAGTAGCACATTTATCCACACAGAGGTTTTGGAAACAATATCACTCCCTTTCACCGTTCCTTACCAGCTCAAGGTCAAAGATAAACCACCAACTAATCTCACAACTGTTGGAGGCCGTGCTACTGCCGTCACAAATTGCAATCTTCAAATGTGCCGCACACACCAGAACAGGCGACACAGTAGCAAAAGGCAATGCCTTCACAGACCCCACAGCCCAACACACAGCTTCGCAGGCTCCACACACACAAATGATGCTAACAGATCACAGCAACAGGGAAGACACACCCCTAACAACCAGAGCAATACAAACACAAGCCACAATGTAAGAAAAACAGAGATGGGAAAAAGGGGGGTGCAAAACAGTGGGGGGAGTCTGGACACACACAGAGACAGGTAAGCCGTGTCTCCCTACAGCCTACATGAGAGGACTGATTGAAATTGCTCATGAGAGAGGTCACAATGAGCAAAGGGGGGATAGGGGCAGACAATGGCACACACCAGGAAAAACCACACTCACCCAAAATTTTTTTCACGATGTCTGGTTTGTGCACAAAACACACCACAGGGGATAACAGAACAAAATATGCACCCGCTGGACACGCGCTGCTGACCGAACCGTTCCAACACTGGCAAATTGATTTTGTTGAACTAACACCTGCTGAAGGAAAGAAATATATGCTTGTGTGTATGTTTGTTTAGCAAATGGACGGAGGCCTTCCCCACCACAAAGCAGAATTCAGATACGGTGGCAAAGATGCTACTAAGGGAAATAATCCCACGATGGGGGTTACCCACACAGCAAATGTGCCAGTGTTAATTTTTCTGTGTTGGTGTAAATTAACAGGAGTTACTAGTAATTTTACTCGGAATTGATCAATATTAACTCCCTCTGGAGTTAATCCCCATAGTGTCAGAGTTAATATCTGTCGTTATGAGGATCACTCTGAATTTACACTGTGGCTCGTTAAATTGGCCACACCCACCCTTTGATTCGCCTGCCGGAGCATTACCTGGGACACTGTCACTCAGCAGCAGCAGCAGTCATACTTCGTCGTGAAAACCTCTCCTTTCTATGGTAAGTTAAGTTTTGGTCGATAAAATTATCCCTTTGGGATTGATATTACCGTTTTTGTGGTTGATTTTGGCTGCTAGGTAGCTAAGCGCATTAGGCTAACTAACGAACGTTAGCTTAGCTTGCTAGCGCTGGCCAACACTGCACTGGACCAGGGTTTAGCAAACAATCCCTCAAATCATTTATGGTGTTCATAAGCGAAGGCTCTTTAAGTAATATGGTTGAATTGAAAATGTTGTGCACGATAGGAGTGTAGTATGTCGACATTACAAATGTGCAAGGCATGTTTTAAGTAGGGCTAGGCATGTATTAGCCTATGTTTGGTAACTGATAAATTTTCTGTTTCCTATGAACGTTTATTAGCGACGTTTGGGTACATGGAGAAAAGTATATGTAAAAAGTCTCTCATGGAGAAAAGTATATGTAAAATTTTTTTTACAGCTGTAAAATATATAACTTACAGCTGTGTTCTTTTTTTTAACAGTAACTTAATGTTATTTCACATTCCTTCATCAGGGTCAGTGTCATGTTTGCTGTTATGTGGTAGTCACTGTAATTGTAGTGTTCAGTCATCCTCCTCCTCACACCAGGGCGGGAATCACTGGGTGTAAATGTAGAGAATTTAGGAATACCTCAAGTAATGTCATTTTTGTCTTTAAAGCAACATGCTGGTTCCTGTAGAATATAATGGAGTCAGAAAATGGGTCAGGGTACCACAGGCCGAGGATGAGTACAGTTACTCCCAGTTTTTGCAAGCAGGTACCTGTTAGGCTAATTTGACTGTCATGTTTATTTGTGTTTTTAAAGTGGCACAATGTAGGATTACGAGTGTTTTCTCTGCGGAAATGCACTCTAGTAAAACTTCTAATCCTACATAATGCCCCTTTAAGGTTTTACAGTGTATTTTCTTGGAAACTACAGATGAAAATTATATTTCCTGCTAACTCCAGTGTATTTATAGTCCATCAGCTTTGCTCAATGCATGTTTGTCGCTCCCAAACCTTGCTTATCCACAGTATCTTTTGTTTCAGTGCTGGCAAAATTCAATTTGCCAGATTCTGCTTCTTTGAGGCTGATGGATTCATCTAATGTTGAAGTGGATTCAGACATATTTGATGAACTCTTAAAGTCATCAGGTGTGTTTTTCAAGGCAGAGGAATGTTATGGTAAGTGACTGCAGGCTTATGTTTTTAATTAATTAATTCTTGAGTTTGTTTGATAAAAAAGGTAAATTGAGCTGTAACTCATTTCCTGTCTCAAGTTCAGGAAGCGGTGGATGTGTATAGCCAATTGTCATTTACAATGTAATGCTATGTGTTTTCTTAGGTACCCATACTGAGGTGACGTTCTTAGAGAGCTCATCTTCATCAGACTGGTCACCATCACCATCATGTGCATCCCAAGGGTCATCATCAGGTTCTGACTCAACACGGATACTGGAATCTACAAAGACTCGGAGAAGACAGCTGATTGAAGGACCCCTGGATGGCAACGTTGCAAGAGATGTAAGTTAGCCAAATGCTATTGACCCTGAGGTCAATTAGACCAATGTCAAACCTTATATTAAAGTTTCACAATAAGTATATTAGTACTGTAACTTCAGTAGGTGTTGAACTGAAGATGCAGAGCTTTGCTATGATGGCTAATTCTCATTTATCATCCCAAATAACTGTTACATCAGCTGAAATACACACTTGCAGTGTGATTGATATGCAATTGTTGTTTCAGAATGTTAGAGCTGCTCTGTGTTCAAAGCTTGGTGGAAAAGAAATACTAGAAGAGTACGAGAAAACAAGCACCATCAGAGATGTTACAAGAAGAAAGATGGTAAACATTCTTGTGGCAGATATGGTGGAGAGCCATGGGTAAGTGAATGCACTTGCAATAACGGATTGTGGTTGTTAAAGTGTTTCATTAGTTTTTATTTTTATTTAGCTATTTAATTTGCTCTTCAGATTTAGTTTAGTTGTTTATTTTACTAAGCTGATGTTATCTGATATTCATTTATTTTTTATTATTGTTATATACTAAATTTATTTTTTTTTTGTTTTGCTTAACCCATTGATTCCTAAAGCACCTGCCAAAAAACGCCTGCTAAATGCCTGAGCCCTTTTTGAGAAAAGTTGCTGTAAGCCTACAAAAACCTAAATACCTCAGCATCCCTAGCACATAAAAACATGAAATTAATTGCATTTAAAAGCCAAGACTCTCTTCTTGCACTCATGAGCCCAAATGCGGCGTAATGCACCTCCAGGCACTAGGGTCAATTTTGTGCTATGCAGCATCAGGCATCAATGGGTTAACTATAATAACACAAGTACACATAAATGAAATTTGCCATTTTTGGAGGAATGATCTCTCTCTTCCCAGGAGGGTACCTCCGGTAAATGTGTGGAAACTCTATGCACTTGGGATTACAACACTTTTCCCTAAATTGAGTGACCCAGATTCTAAGAATGGCTATGTGAGTATAAACCATAATGCATCCTAGAATATTTGGTGTATATTTTTTTAAAACTGTTTTTGTCAATAGCAAGTCTGCCAGTCCTGGTTGAGGCATCCCTCCTCTGTTGCTCTCACTGGGGTCTGTTAAAGGGTTTTTCTGGAATTTTCAGTTGATATGAGTCTCTGTTTTTCTTTATCAATATGAACATTTTTATGATCACCAGAGTGGTTCCGGCTACCTATCGTGGAGGCTGAAAACTGTTCAGCGGACCTCTGCTCAAGACCGCAAGAAATCCAATACAACTTTCCAAGAGGGCCCCAAGACTCCACGCAATATCCTTTCAGATGAGAAGCAGTTGACCGGTGATGAATGCAGGGAAGCCATATCTATGATGAAACACTCAAGTGATACAATCCTTGTCAAAAATAAGATGAAGGCCACATTCCAGCACAGGCAAAGAGTGATTCAAGACCCAGATAGTGCTTCTATTGTCCTGGATCTCTTTCCCAGATTCTTAGATACACCTGGCTTGGTAAGCATAAATGTATTGCTGACAATTTTGTGGTTGCCTTATTTTGCTTGTCTGTTTAATTGATGCTTATAGTGCCATGACAACTGTGTTCTCTTCCACTTCATGTTTTCTGTTTTAAGATCGACCAAGACTTCTCAATGATCTTTGGTGAGGAGGTGTCTGTTAAATTCCTCTCCAAGTGGCCAACATTTTTCAAACCGAGAGTCATCGCAGATTGCTGCAAGAACCTAACCCCAAGTCCACATGTTGATGAGTTGCTTCTGTCTGCACAACAAGAGTCTGATGATGGTGGTAAGTGTATAATAGGCTTCATAATCTTAAAAATCTGCACACATCCACTACTTCCTGAACTTGAGTTTGCTCCTGGTTTCCTGTCTTACATTATTGAACAAACTGATTAATCCAGGTGTATTTGACCATAGTTTTGATGTCAGACACACCTGGATTAATCAGTTTGTTCAATAATGTAAGACAGGAAACCAGGAGCAAACTCAAGTTCAGGAAGTAGCGGATGTGTGAATATAGCCCACTAATTAGTAGATACAGTAGATTACTCATGCCTTCAGTGCAAAAAGAAAAGAGGACATTGTTGTGTTCTCTCATGTTTTTGTTCCCTTTACTACAAATTACATACTGCGTCTTACTGCTAACCATATTCAGTCCATCATGTAATTAAAGAAAACTTAACTGTAACTGATGCGGCAATGTGTCACTTCTATTTCTGCAGTCTGGCATTCTGAGGAGTGGGATTCTAAGATGGCTGCCATCCTGCTTCTGCTTCACCTCTTGCCTCCAACAGTTAAAGGCAAGAAGGGTGGCAAGATGAGTGCATCAGAGGCTACTCGACGCCTGATCAAGTTCATGAAGGTATTTTCTTAGGACTGTACATCACTGATGCAAGGTTTTCAGGAGCCAATATGGCATTGTAATTCATGGGGTGCAGTTAAATAGTTTTCAAAAAGTAATACATCCATTTATCACACAAAAATAAATGAATATTGTGTACATTCATAGATCCATGTCCTGAATTCATCAGTAATTCAAGTGTATTGCTCACATCCATTCATACATTCATTCGCACATGAATTAAAATGACTTGAGTAAAAACATTTCATCACTCACACTCACTTTTCCACTCACAGGTGGGAACAAGCATGGAGACCTTCCTTAAAGAAACTGGCCCCAATCAGCCCTTCCTGCTCGGTGTTGGAGAAAGAAGCAACTGCATCCAGGACTTCTACATCATACTGGACCAGAAGGCCATTCCCTGCAGGATGCAGACCCCGGTTGCTGCCTTTGATGAGCTCTTCAAGGCGCATTATGCTTTTGCTGTGTCGTATGATGATGCCCTGTCCAGCTTCTTCATCTTCATCCAAACCACTGTGTATGGCATTGACGTCAGCAAAGTGAAAGAAAGTCCTAGGGTAAAAGAAATCCGAGCAAGGCTTCTTCACTGTGAGTTTTGAAGACGAGAAATGTACACATGTTACTTTTGTAAACTACACCACACCAGTTGTTCAATGTTATTTAGACATTTGAAGTTTGAGCATGGATTGTATCCCGCAAAGTCTCTGCGATTGAACTGTGGAGAACCTGGTTGTTTGAACACTTTTTGTACATATTCTGGTTATCAACGTCACCTTTCTCGAGTGCGTAAAGACTGTTTTGATCCAGATCCTGCCAGCAGTTTTGAATTTGAGGCTGTGGCTGGACCTTCCACACCAGTGAATGTGGATCCTCCTGTGAAGGTCACTACACATGTTCCAGTTGAAAAGAAACATACTGGGGACATATGCAGCTCCGTTATTGCTCAGGTCAAGTGTACCTTGTTCCATATTGTAATTATATGTGAATCCATGCAAACTGTTAATTGTTAATGTGGTGTGGTGGCCATTTAATAAGAGAATTTTTCTAAAGAAGTGTTTGCCTTGTGTATTTTTGAGATGGGTTTACTGGGTGGTTGTGTTGGCTAAAGGTGGGTGGTTTAGTAGTAGTCAAATTTTACACCCATTGGTCTGAATGCATTGGAAGTCAGTGTAGCATTTTCAACCGCAGTAGTGTAACGTTTTATTAAAATGACACTAGTGGAAAGTACTAGTGACACTAGCTGGTGTTAGATTTTAACTCCCTACAGTGTCGAAATTGCTAGATTTAAGTGTAAAAATATACTAGTGTGGTGTAAAATTAACACTTAACAAGTATTAATTTTAACTCCTTAAAGTGTTGAAATAACTATAGCTGAGTGTAAAAATATTAACACGGACACTAGACATACGTTAGTCAGTGTTCATTTTTAACTTCCTACAGTGTTAAAAAATAACTGAGTGTAAAAATATTAACACTAGTGTTCGTGTTAAATTAACACTGAAAAGAGTGGACGCATATACACACTTTTTCAGTGTTAAATTTAACACTCTCAGAGTTGATTTAACACTGGCATTTTTGCTGTGCAGAAGGGTGTCGAGTGACAACGGCACTCTTTTCGTACACGACGGGCCTAAAGACGCTAACCAAGTACCTGCACTGTGTAACGTGGCTCGCGCCACGGAGCGAGGAGACGGACACAATCGCTGAGAAGAGCGAGATTTAATACGGGGAATACCAAAAGCAGAGTCGTAGTCACAGGCATGGGTCACAACGGGCAGGCTATCCGAACAAGAAACATGAACTGACATAATAACAAGAACAAGGAGGACTTACGGACCAGGGAATAAACAGGCTAACAGTAAATGCACACCGACGGATACGACCAAACAAAGTACAAGGCACACAGTAGACAAAATCACGGATGACACGACTGGGGAATGATGGGACTTATATACATAGAACCAAACTAGGGACAGGTGATGACAATGACACAGGGGCGTGGTAACAAACAAGGAATCATCAAAATAAACGAGCAGGGCGGGACAAACAGGCAGGGAACACGGACATGAGGGAACCCAGAGTGACAGCTACGAGAGGGGGCGTTGCCCTACGTGACAGAACCCCCCCTCAAAGCGTGCCACTCCGGGGCACGCAAGGGCAGACAGGACAGGGACACCGACCAGGACAGGACAGGACAGGGAACTATGGCACACGGCGAGGGACAGGAACAGCAGACACAGGACAGACCAGAGGGACAGGACCGGGCAGAACAGGACATGGGACCTGGGGCATGGCAGGGACTGGAGACAGGGAGACAGGCCAAGAGCTGGGCCGGGACACGGCATGACACGGGACACAGGGAGACCGGATAGGGCCAGGGCGAGGCACGGGAGCAGGGCTGGACAGGACAGGACCGGGGACAGACACTGGAGCGGGGCCAGGGGACATGGCAGAGGTAAACACTGAGGCAAACACGGCTTGGACGACGGAGACTGGGACAGGAACGAAGTGGGCCACAATCTGGGGAACAGACACGGGAACCGGGACAGAGAGGACACCACCGGAAACAGACACGGGAACAGGAACACAGACCTTGACAGACACAACCACAGGGACAGGAACCAAAACAAAACCAGGGACAGGACTGGGGAACATGGGGAACCCGGGCACAGGAGCAGGAACACAGGGCGGAGCAGACAGTACACAGAGTCCATGCCCAACAGGGGGCAGCACAGTCTCTTGGGGCACAGGCGCGGCTGGGCGGCGGGCACAGGCGCGGCCGGGCGGCGGGCACAGGCGCGGCCGGGCAGCGGGCACAGGCGCGGCCGGGCGGCGGGAAGCGGGCACAGGCGCGGCCGGGCGGCGGGCAGCGGGAACAGGAGCCGGCAGACAGGCAGCGGGAACAGGCAGGGTCCGCTGGCGGGCAGCGGGAACAGGCAGGGTCCGCTGGTGGGCAGCGGGAACAGGCAGGGTCCGCTGGCGGGCAGCGGGAACAGGCAGGGTCCGCTGGCGGGCAGCGGGAACAGGCAGGGTCCGCTGGCGGGCAGCGGGAACGGGAGCCGGCGTGGACGACCTCTCCTGGGTCGCGGGGACAGGAACCGGCGTGGACAACCTCTCCTGGGTCGCGGGGACAGGAACCGGCGTGGACTGCCGACGGGCAGCGGGGACAGGAACAGGCACGAACTGCCTACAGGCAGCGGGGACAGGAACCTGAGGTGAGGAGATGCACTCGGGGGGCGTGTACGCCAAGCCGACGTCCTCGGGGGGCGGAGCCACCAAGCCGACGTCCTCGGGGGCGGAGCCACCAAGCCGACGTCCTCGGGGGGCGGAGCCACCAAGCCGACGTCCTCGGGGGGCGGAGCCGCCATACTGACGTCCTCGGGGGGCGGAGCCGCCATACTGACGTCCTCGGGGGGCGGAGCCGCCATACTGACGTCATCGGGGGGCGGGACCGCCAAGCCGACGTGGCTTGTACTCCCCCCCAAAAAACACTTGGGGGTGTCGTGTGGAGTAGCCGGCGGGATCAGCGGCGGTAGGTCCTCTTCCTCATGGTCCGGGTTGAGCCTGGAAGAACACACAGACACACACGCCCCTCGGTGGCTCTCTCTGTGATGGCTCCGCCTCCTCTGAGGCGTCGGGAGCTCGCAGCAGCCATTGAGAGTCAACCGAGGGTTAAGCCACCGTCTGCCCGCTGCTTGCACCACAGGTTGCTCACCCCTGTGGTGTTCGCCAAGCGGGGCAGACTCCCAGCGCTCAATAGGAGTCTCGCCGTGAAAGCCAGTAGTGAGAGACTGCGCTTTATTTGGTCTGCGACGAGACTTCCTTGTTCCCACAGCGCCAGGGGTATTCCTGTCTCCGGCTCGTTTGCGCTGTAACACATGAGAGTTAAACTGCACGGAAGCAGCCAACAACTCGTTACAGCGACCAAACTCACCGGAGTCTTGCTCTCTCGCTGTGTCCTCGTTAGATCCGTGATTATGTAACGTGGCTCGCGCCACGGAGCGAGGAGACGGACACAATCGCTGAGATGAGCGAGATTTAATACGGGGAATACCAAAAGCAGAGTCGTATATACAGGCATGGGTCACAACGGGCAGGCAATCCGAACAAGAAACATGAACTGACATAATAACAAGAACAAGGAGGACTTACGGACCAGGGAATAAACAGGCTAACAGTAAATGCACACCGACGGATACGACCAAACAAAGTACAAGGCACACAGTAGACAAAATCACGGATGACACGACTGGGGAATAACGGGACTTATATACATAGAACCAAACTAGGGACAGGTGATGACAATGACACAGGGGCGTGGTAACAAACGAGGAATCATCAAAATAAACGAGCAGGGCGGGACAAACAGGCAGGGAACACGGACATGAGGGAACCCAGAGTGACAGCTACGAGAGGGGGCGTTGCCCTACGTGACACACTGTAATCAATTTCTGTAGTTTTCACAGCATTATTACTGTAAATGGTCAAATTCTTACTGTAGAACCTGTTTACAGCATGTTACTGTAACTCTGCAAAGCATCATGGTCAAAATTCCGTGGCGGGTGAATTCTACAGTAAATATAATTTTGCTGTGAATCATAATACAGTAATTTTGAGCGGGATTTATTCAGCAATTTAAACAGAAATCCACTTTTGCTAATGGTAGGCAACATCCACACAGAGGATAATGTATTTATATCCTTCATAGCTGATACATGCTGTGTAGTTCGCTGTATAACTATATATATAAACCCGCGATGAAATCACTGTTTTTATTGTAGGCACGTACACCAGCAGCCAGTCTTCTAGTGCTAATGGTTAGCTCAGCTAACGCTACTAGCCGAGCCTTTTTTAGCTCGCATCTTTCAGCCAGTCAGTCTGTCTGCGTGGAGGTAGTAACTGGTACTAAGCGAGATAAATAGCATTGAAAGCATTGCTTTCATCAGTTTATTCCAGTATATGTAACGGATTCACCGCGCCAGTGTGGTAGACCCGTTAGCGATTTCGGCTCTTGAATTTCACCTCTCACCAGTGGAACAGGAATTTACACGCGCACACATTCACCCATTTTTCCATCTTTTATTTGTGTGGTATAACGCAGCACTGGAAGACAATAAGAAAATGAGTTTTCTTATATTGAAGTGGCTACTGCAGTTAACGCCAAGCCGCAGCATAGAAATCTCAGACTGTTGCTTTTACATATAGTACATACACGGCAACAGCATATTAAACTGGCTACAATAGGGTTATATATATACATACATACACACATACACACATACATACATACACATACAATAGCTTTTAAGAATATAAAATACTAAAATACTTATAATAAGTTGTCTCTGCGTTACAAATAAGATATTGTACTACAAAAAAAAAATACACACTGAAACGGATGGACAAGAGCACATTTCACAAGCAACAATAGAAAATAACATTAACAGATTAATATTAATGAAATCAACGAAACACATACCTGGAAGACAATAAGAAAATGAGTTTTCTTATATTGAAGTGGCTACTGCAGTTAACGCCAAGCTGGGTAAATAAATAAAAATCTCTCATTAATGAAAAATAAAAGGATTAGTTCATGCACTGCTAGCACGGTGGCAGAAAAACAGCCTCATACTAGTTTCACCTGACTTTAATAGAAGAAATAAGTCCATAAACTTTTAACAATGACCTAAAACAATTGATTCTCCACAAAAAAAAGTTTTAAATATATTTTATAATTAAATAAAGAGCAGTATTTTTAACTTAAAATGTGCTTTTAACCACTATTTATTGATGAAACACGGAGCTCAGAACCTACCCGCAGCATAGAAATCTCAGACTGTTGCTAAGGAACGGTAGCTCAGAAAAATCAAATGTAGCGTAACTGCAATTCACCACTTAACACTAGGGGCGCTAAAACTAGCACCCTCCTTAGCTGCTAATGTACGTTAAATTACCAAAATGTACTCATTGTATATGACATTTTGATAGAATTTGTTATTTTGTGACATTTAGTGGATAACATCATCAGTTTGTTATCATCAGGAGTAACGTTACTGTATAAACGTTAGTGTTTGCTAGCATGTATGTGTTGGTGTGCCAGCTAGCTGCATTTAGTGAAGCTCATCACTCGTTTTTTTGCTAGCCGTGAGTACCAAGTACGGAAGACCAGTGTTACCAACTTAGCGACTTTGTCGCTATATTTAGCGACTTTTCAGACCCAATTCAAGGATTCCCCAGCCCAGAAAGGAGGAATTTAATTGTTTTTATTTCTAAAGCTTTTTGTGGCTGTATACAATTCCACATTTAATATTGTACCTTGTATTTAAATGTTCAAATGTTCTAAAATGTTTTAAAATATTCAAAGCAATACAATACATTGAATTTTGTGGGACAATAATGTCGTCTTCATTTTACAGTATATAATCCTTTTTACAGTAATGAATTTACTATATTAAAATGAATACAGTAATTTTAAGCTGTAAAGCTCTTACAGTAGTTTAATAATTACTGTAATAGAAAATACAGCACCCTATTAATTACTGTGTTCTTACTTAATTACAGTAAGAACTATTAAGTACTGTGATTAAATTTACAGTATGCATACTGTGAAATTGATTACAACTTACCAGCTAATTGCTGCCAGCAAGTTACTGTACATTTCACAGTAATCTTTTTACAGTGTGGGAATAGACATGAGAAAGCAATGCATCTTCTACCCTGCCAGCGCATGAGCAGTAGAGAGCCAATTGGGCAATAAAAGGAGTGCTTTCTAAACTGACTTAGGAAAGTGGACTAAACTGTGTGAAAATGCCTGCCTCTGGTTTTGTGGCAGAGCCGCACTGGGCCCCAAGCTCGCACAGGCTTATCAGCCTTTGAGATTGTGTTTGGAAGGCCTCCAAACACAGGAGTTGGGCCGTCGGAATGGGACACACACACACTTGGTGAGTGTCGTGCTTTGATCCTCTTTCACCCAGCACAGCATGCTCGTTGATTGCAAGAGAAAACATTACCAGTCTTGTCTTTATCCTTTTATTAAATGTATACAAAAATACAGAGCGCTCTGGAGAGAACACACACAAGCCTATCTCTACCCTATGGCTCTGTGCGCAGGTCTCTGCCTGACACATTTTCCTCCTGTTCTATATAGTGTGGCCTGGGTATAAGCCCCCCCGTTTCTTTTGGACTTTCCCTAACCTAGCCTGTTAGACAAAGGCTGATTGTCTAAGACACACATGTCAAAGTCAAGGCCCGCGGGCCAGATCCGGCCCGCGAATTGATTATCTATGGCCCCCTGGTGATATTTAATTACTATTAGAACTGGCCCGCAGGCCACAGCCGCCCGATGGTGTTTTGCACGCACAAACACTACATTCCCCACAATGCAACGGTAGCCCGCGAAGTCACTGCAGCGCACACAAGCGGAAAATGACGTAATCGCAGTGGCTCCGCCCGTGCGCGAGGTCGTCGCACGATTCGCAAGGTCGTGCACCTCTCGAATTTTGTAACTGTGCGCACCAGTTAAACTTAATTAAGTTAAATATTTATACATATAGTCGAAATGATTCTAAATAATTTGCTTTTTTATTCACATTATTTAATGGTTGTTTATTTTCAAAACGCCCAATCTTAACGTCTTCACGTTCTCTCGTGTTTTGTCCTGGAATTACAAGAGGCTCGTATTTGTTAACGTAATACAAGAGAACTGTTCAGTCAGATAGCTATTTGTTGTGAAACAAAGTCGTTACAATTTCAAGCATTTTCAAGTACTTTAGCCTAAATTCCAGCACTTTTCAAACCTTTATTACTTTATTCATTTAATGTACAGGACATGTTTTCTTTGAAGGAAGTTTGTTTTTATCTGTTTGCTTGTTGAAAAATGTTTTCACTTGAAATTACTGACAGATCCATAAGAAAATATTGCTTTATTCATTTAAGCATTAAATAATATACAATGTGTTAGGTCTTGGTTCAAAAGGCTATGTGCAATCATTTCAATATGTTTTAATAAACATTGAACCAGTCCGGCCCTTGGCTTGTAGCAAATTTGGTTTTTTGGCCCTCTGTGTATTTGACTTTGACATCCCTGGTCTAAGACATTCACAATCCGCTGAGCTCATCTTGTTTTTTCCCTAAATCTTACAATGACTTTTGCCAATTATGATTTTCACAGACTTAATAGTGGTTCCATACATAGGAGTTGCACATAGATCACATACGTTAAACATACAGATGTTTCCTTACTAAGAGTGGGAGAGAGGCCTTCGCTTCCTGGTCCTGTCAAACTGATATACATTCTTATTCTTCTTCTTAAGCATCCGGTTCTTTTAGAAAACGACAGGCACTTGGAATATGGGACAGAGCATACAGGCCTTTTCTCAGACACACTTGATAATTAGCTATTTGATTAATACTATACTGTAAGCAAAACATAAAGTGATTAATATTAGAAGTTTAATTAATACTTTAAGACTGGTCAAATTATATATGGATTATGATAAGCTGCTTGATCAATACTGTAATGTAAACAATATATGAAGGGATTAAAATGTAAATCTCAACATGAGCCAATAATGTGTTATCCTGCACATTAATGTGTTATCCTGTGTTATCCTGCACAAGTTTGTCTCTGTTTTGTCTAAGCAGGTCAAGGTGGTGCTGCCTGAGGTGTTGAAGAATCCATTGCACGAGTTCCAGCCGGGAGACTGGGTGCTGATCAGAGATCCACGTGCTGCTAACAACCAACACAGCTGTAAAGACCAGCGGCCGAGCCACGTGGACACACCACACCCACTGCAAAAGAGCTCCAGAGCACCCGCCAGAATGAGAGTTATGCTGTTGTTTTTTACATGATGCTTTTCTCAACAGGATTGTCAACTGTCATCTCCCTCACACCAGAGGAGAGGTGTGAGGGAAACACAGCATGTGTGTGCTGCCCCCAGGGCTTTTTCCCTAAATAACAATTCTTATTGGTTTAAATGGAGAATGTAAAATGTTAGGGTATGCAAGCATAATCCGATATTATTCATGCTGAATTGTCAGGCAGGAATGTCGTAAGTGTTACTAATGTTTAATACAGATAAGTTTTGTTTATGTAAATGTTTATCTTGGTAAAATGTGAATTTTATTTAGCTCGATGCTTTTGCGTTACATATGTAACCCTCTATGTTGAGACTGGTTTTATTTTCTGACATTACAGTTTTCACCACATGTTTATGAAGGCAAGTAAAAGCTGCAACTAAACTCCAGGGTCTTCATTTGTGGTTTATCTTGGTGTCACCAACAACCTTGTTGAAAACACTACAATGTGTAATGTCCATTGTCACTGCTGCTGCAGTGAAACCAAACCAGCCCTGTCTGGTTTGCCATCCTTTTCATGTGCCGTGAACACCAACACCAATCACTTATTGATACAATTGCTACAATGCTCATTAACAGACCCATATGCGAGATTGATAGGTTATCAGGTCAACATGTCTCACGCTATCATTCACAGTAGTAAGGTTCCTGATTGGGTAGGTAATGATGTTGCAAGTATGGATCATAGGAAACAACGACTGTGACGAGGTGTCACAAGCCGTCATTTGCAACATGACATTTGACACCACCCCTGTTGAGGGAGAGTGGTGCCTGTTATAAGAGGGGGCCTTGAAGGGCGATCCTTGGAAAGGGCACACCAAGTGCCAGGTTGATCTAGTAGCAACAGCAACAGATGACTTAAAGGAGCCTGATAGCAGACTCCTTGAGATGTATGTTTAAGGAAGACAACTGGGACGACCTGGCGCCTGGCTGGGTTGTGCCCGAAGGCAAGAGCAGCATAACAAACTCCAGGGCCTGAATTGAGTTGATGTTTTATTATTGAATGATTACACAGAATCAAAGGGGGGAAATGTGACAGAAATTATGTCATTTTTGATTACTGTCATATGCTCAGAAACACTGTTTAGAGCGCTTACAGCGCCAGCAAACGCTGTTTTGAACGCCTTAATGCAAGACTTACTACTTGTTTGGAAATGCATGTGTAACATTACAAACATGATAAAACAGCTTGTTATCACATCCAAACACTGTTTTGAAACAAAATATGAGTTTTCAGTTCATTCTTCAAAAGTTGCACTTTTGCCCCAAGTTATGCTCAGAAACAATGTTTAGAGCGCTTACAGCGCCAGCAAACGCTGTTTTGAATGCCTTAATGCAAGACTTACTACTTGTTTGGAAATGCATGTGTAACATTACAAACATGATAAAACAGCTTGTTATCACATCCAAACACTGTTTTCATTCAAAATATGAGTTTTCTTTTCATTCTTGAAAAGTTGCACTTTTGCCCCAAGTTATGCTCAGAAACACTGTTTAGAGCTCTTACAACGCCAGCAAACGCTGTTTTGAACGCCTTAATGCAAGCCTTACCTACTTGTTAGGAAATGCATGTGTAACATTACAAACATGATAAAACAGCTTGTTATCACATCCAAACACTGTTTTAGAACAAAATATGAGTTTTCAGTTCATTCTTCAAAAGTTGCACTTTTGCTCCAAGTTATGCTCAGAAACACTGTTTAGAGCGCTTACAGCGCCAGCAAACGCTGTTTTGAACGCCTTAATGCAAGACTTACTACTTGTTAGAAAATGGATGTGTAACATTACAAACATGATAAAACAGCTTGTTATCACATCCAAACACTGTTTTCATTCAAAATATGAGTTTTCTTTTCATTCTTGAAAAGTTGCACTTTTGCCCCAAGTTATGCTCAGAAACACTGTTTAGAGCTCTTACAACGCCAGCAAACGCTGTTTTGAACGCCTTAATGCAAGCCTTACCTACTTGTTAGGAAATGCATGTGTAACATTACAAACATGATAAAACAGCTTGTTATCACATCCAAACACTGTTTTAGAACAAAATATGAGTTTTCAGTTCATTCTTCAAAAGTTGCACTTTTGCTCCAAGTTATGCTCAGAAACACTGTTTAGAGCGCTTACAGCGCCAGCAAACGCTGTTTTGAACGCCTTAATGCAAGACTTACTACTTGTTAGAAAATGGATGTGTAACATTACAAACATGATAAAACAGCTTGTTATCACATCCAAACACTGTTTTCATTCAAAATATGAGTTTTCTTTTCATTCTTGAAAAGTTGCACTTTTGCCCCAAGTTATGCTCAGAAACACTGTTTAGAGCTCTTACAACGCCAGCAAACGTTGTTTTGAACGCCTTAATGCAAGCCTTACCTACTTGTTAGGAAATGCATGTGTAACATTACAAACATGATAAAACAGCTTGTTATCACATCCAAACACTGTTTTAGAACAAAATATGAGTTTTCAGTTCATTCTTCAAAAGTTGCACTTTTGCTCCAAGTTATGCTCAGAAACACTGTTTAGAGCGCTTACAGCGCCAGCAAACGCTGTTTTGAACGCCTTAATGCAAGACTTACTACTTGTTAGGAAATGCATGTGTAACATTACAAACATGATAAAACAGCTTGTTATCACATCCAAACACTGTTTTGGAACAAAATATGAGTTTTCAGTTCATTCTTCAAAAGTTGCACTTTTGCTCCAAGTTATGCTCAGAAACACTGTTTAGAGCGCTTACAGCGCCAGCAAACGCTGTTTTGAACGCCTTAATGCAAGACTTACTACTTGTTAGAAAATGGATGTGTAACATTACAAACATGATAAAACAGCTTCTTATCACATCCAAACACTGTTTTCATTCAAAATATGAGTTTTCTTTTCATTCTTGAAAAGTTGCACTTTTGCCCCAAGTTATGCTCAGAAACACTGTTTAGAGCTCTTACAACGCCAGCAAACGCTGTTTTGAACGCCTTAATGCAAGCCTTACCTACTTGTTAGGAAATGCATGTGTAACATTACAAACATGATAAAACAGCTTGTTATCACATCCAAACACTGTTTTGGAACAAAATATGAGTTTTCAGTTCATTCTTCAAAAGTTGCACTTTTGCTCCAAGTTATGCTCAGAAACACTGTTTAGAGCGCTTACAGCGCCAGCAAACGCTGTTTTGAACGCCTTAATGCAAGACTTACTACTTGTTAGAAAATGGATGTGTAACATTACAAACATGATAAAACAGCTTGTTATCACATCCAAACACTGTTTTCATTCAAAATATGAGTTTTCTTTTCATTCTTCAAAAGTTGCACTTTTGCCCCAAGTTATGCTCAGAAACACTGTTTAGAGCTCTTACAACGCCAGCAAACGCCGTTTTGAACGCCTTAATGCAAGCCTTACCTACTTGTTAGGAAATGCATGTGTAACATTACAAACATGATAAAACAGCTTGTTATCACATCCAAACACTGTTTTGGAACAAAATATGAGTTTTCAGTTCATTCTTCAAAAGTTGCACTTTTGCTCCAAGTTATGCTCAGAAACACTGTTTAGAGCGCTTACAGCGCCAGCAAACGCTGTTTTGAACGCCTTAATGCAAGACTTACTACTTGTTAGAAAATGGATGTGTAACATTACAAACATGATAAAACAGCTTGTTATCACATCCAAACACTGTTTTCATTCAAAATATGAGTTTTCTTTTCATTCTTCAAAAGTTGCACTTTTGCCCCAAGTTATGCTCAGAAACACTGTTTAGAGCTCTTACAACGCCAGCAAACGCCGTTTTGAACGCCTTAATGCAAGCCTTACCTACTTGTTAGGAAATGCATGTGTAACATTACAAACATGATAAAACAGCTTGTTATCACATCCAAACACTGTTTTAGAACAAAATATGAGTTTTCAGTTCATTCTTCAAAAGTTGCACTTTTGCTCCAAGTTATGCTCAGAAACACTGTTTAGAGCGCTTACAGCGCCAGCAAACGCTGTTTTGAACGCCTTAATGCAAGACTTACTACTTGTTAGAAAATGGATGTGTAACATTACAAACATGATAAAACAGCTTCTTATCACATCCAAACACTGTTTTCATTCAAAATATGAGTTTTCTTTTCATTCTTGAAAAGTTGCACTTTTGCCCCAAGTTATGCTCAGAAACACTGTTTAGAGCTCTTACAACGCCAGCAAACGCTGTTTTGAACGCCTTAATGCAAGCCTTACCTACTTGTTAGGAAATGCATGTGTAACATTACAAACATGATAAAACAGCTTGTTATCACATCCAAACACTGTTTTAGAACAAAATATGAGTTTTCAGTTCATTCTTCAAAAGTTGCACTTTTGCTCCAAGTTATGCTCAGAAACACTGTTTAGAGCGCTTACAGCGCCAGCAAACGCTGTTTTGAACGCCTTAATGCAAGACTTACTACTTGTTAGAAAATGGATGTGTAACATTACAAACATGATAAAACAGCTTGTTATCACATCCAAACACTGTTTTCATTCAAAATATGAGTTTTCTTTTCATTCTTGAAAAGTTGCACTTTTGCCCCAAGTTATGCTCAGAAACACTGTTTAGAGCTCTTACAACGCCAGCAAACGCTGTTTTGAACGCCTTAATGCAAGCCTTACCTACTTGTTAGGAAATGCATGTGTAACATTACAAACATGATAAAACAGCTTGTTATCACATCCAAACACTGTTTTAGAACAAAATATGAGTTTTCAGTTCATTCTTCAAAAGTTGCACTTTTGCTCCAAGTTATGCTCAGAAACACTGTTTAGAGCGCTTACAGCGCCAGCAAACGCTGTTTTGAACGCCTTAATGCAAGACTTACTACTTGTTAGGAAATGCATGTGTAACATTACAAACATGATAAAACAGCTTGTTATCACATCCAAACACTGTTTTGGAACAAAATATGAGTTTTCAGTTCATTCTTGAAAAGTTGCACTTTTGCTCCAAGTTATGCTCAGAAACACTGTTTAGAGCGCTTACAGCGCCAGCAAACGCTGTTTTGAACGCCTTAATGCAAGACTTACTACTTGTTAGAAAATGGATGTGTAACATTACAAACATGATAAAACAGCTTGTTATCACATCCAAACACTGTTTTCATTCAAAATATGAGTTTTCTTTTCATTCTTGAAAAGTTGCACTTTTGCCCCAAGTTATGCTCAGAAACACTGTTTAGAGCGCTTACAACGCCAGCAAACGCTGTTTTGAACGCCTTAATGCAAGCCTTACCTACTTGTTAGGAAATGCATGTGTAACATTACAAACATGATAAAACAGCTTGTTATCACATCCAAACACTGTTTTAGAACAAAATATGAGTTTTCAGTTCATTCTTCAAAAGTTGCACTTTTGCTCCAAGTTATGCTCAGAAACACTGTTTAGAGCGCTTACAGCGCCAGCAAACGCTGTTTTGAACGCCTTAATGCAAGACTTACTACTTGTTAGAAAATGGATGTGTAACATTACAAACATGATAAAACAGCTTGTTATCACATCCAAACACTGTTTTCATTCAAAATATGAGTTTTCTTTTCCTTCTTGAAAAGTTGCACTTTTGCCCCAAGTTATGCTCAGAAACACTGTTTAGAGCTCTTACAACGCCAGCAAACGCTGTTTTGAACGCCTTAATGCAAGCCTTACCTACTTGTTAGGAAATGCATGTGTAACATTACAAACATGATAAAACAGCTTGTTATCACATCCAAACACTGTTTTGGAACAAAATATGAGTTTTCAGTTCATTCTTCAAAAGTTGCACTTTTGCCACAAGTTATGCTCAGAAACACTGTTTAGAGCTCTTACAACGCCAGCAAACGCTGTTTTGAACGCCTTAATGCAAGACTTACCTACTTGTTAGGAAATGCATGTGTAACATTACAAACATGATAAAACAGCTTGTTATCACATCCAAACACTGTTTTCATTCAAAATATGAGTTTTCTTTTCATTCTTGAAAAGTTGCACTTTTGCCCCAAGTTATGCTCAGAAACACTGTTTAGAGCTCTTACAACGCCAGCAAACGCTGTTTTGAACGCCTTAATGCAAGCCTTACCTACTTGTTAGGAAATGCATGTGTAACATTACAAACATGATAAAACAGCTTGTTATCACATCCAAACACTGTTTTAGAACAAAATATGAGTTTTCAGTTCATTCTTCAAAAGTTGCACTTTTGCTCCGTTATGCTCAGAAACACTGTTTAGAGTGCTTACAGCGCCAGCAAACGCTGTTTTGAACGCCTTAATGCAAGACTTACTACTTGTTAGAAAATGGATGTGTAACATTACAAACATGATAAAACAGCTTGTTATCACATCCAAACACTGTTTTCATTCAAAATATGAGTTTTCTTTTCATTCTTGAAAAGTTGCACTTTTGCCCCAAGTTATGCTCAGAAACACTGTTTAGAGCTCTTACAACGCCAGCAAACGCTGTTTTGAACGCCTTAATGCAAGCCTTACCTACTTGTTAGGAAATGCATGTGTAACATTACAAACATGATAAAACAGCTTGTTATCACATCCAAACACTGTTTTAGAACAAAATATGAGTTTTCAGTTCATTCTTCAAAAGTTGCACTTTTGCTCCAAGTTATGCTCAGAAACACTGTTTAGAGCGCTTACAGCGCCAGCAAACGCTGTTTTGAACGCCTTAATGCAAGACTTACTACTTGTTAGGAAATGCATGTGTAACATTACAAACATGATAAAACAGCTTGTTATCACATCCAAACACTGTTTTGGAACAAAATATGAGTTTTCAGTTCATTCTTCAAAAGTTGCACTTTTGCTCCAAGTTATGCTCAGAAACACTGTTTAGAGCGCTTACAGCGCCAGCAAACGCTGTTTTGAACGCCTTAATGCAAGACTTACTACTTGTCAGAAAATGGATGTGTAACATTACAAACATGATAAAACAGCTTGTTATCACATCCAAACACTGTTTTCATTCAAAATATGAGTTTTCTTTTCATTCTTGAAAAGTTGCACTTTTGCCCCAAGTTATGCTCAGAAACACTGTTTAGAGCTCTTACAACGCCAGCAAACGCTGTTTTGAACGCCTTAATGCAAGCCTTACCTACTTGTTAGGAAATGCATGTGTAACATTACAAACATGATAAAACAGCTTGTTATCACATCCAAACACTGTTTTAGAACAAAATATGAGTTTTCAGTTCATTCTTCAAAAGTTGCACTTTTGCTCCAAGTTATGCTCAGAAACACTGTTTAGAGCGCTTACAGCGCCAGCAAACGCTGTTTTGAACGCCTTAATACAAGACTTACTACTTGTTTGGAAATGCATGTGTAACATTACAAACATGATAAAACAGCTTGTTATCACATCCAAACACTGTTTTCATTCAAAATATAAGTTTTCTTTTCATTCTTCAAAAGTTGCACTTTTGCTCCAAGTTATGCTCAGAAACACTGTTTAGAGCGCTTACAGCGCCAGCAAACGCTGTTTTGAACGCCTTAATACAAGACTTACTACTTGTTTGGAAATGCATGTGTAACATTACAAACATGATAAAACAGCTTGTTATCACATCCAAACACTGTTTTAGAACAAAATATGAGTTTTCAGTTCATTCTTCAAAAGTTGCACTTTTGCTCCAAGTTATGCTCAGAAACACTGTTTAGAGCGCTTACAGCGCCAGCAAACGCTGTTTTGAACGCCTTAATGCAAGACTTACTACTTGTTAGAAAATGGATGTGTAACATTACAGACATGATAAAACAGCTTGTTATCACATCCAAACACTGTTTTGGAACAAAATATGAGTTTTCAGTTCATTCTTCAAAAGTTGCACTTTTGCCCCAAGTTATGCTCAGAAACACTGTTTAGAGCTCTTACAACGCCAGCAAACGCTGTTTTGAACGCCTTAATGCAAGCCTTACCTACTTTTTAGGAAATGCATGTGTAACATTACAAACATGATAAAACAGCTTGTTATCACATCCAAACACTGTTTTAGAACAAAATATGAGTTTTCAGTTCATTCTTCAAAAGTTGCACTTTTGCTCCAAGTTATGCTCAGAAACACTGTTTAGAGCGCTTACAGCGCCAGCAAACGCTGTTTTGAACGCCTTAATGCAAGACTTACTACTTGTTAGAAAATGGATGTGTAACATTACAAACATGATAAAACAGCTTGTTATCACATCCAAACACTGTTTTCATTCAAAATATGAGTTTTCTTTTCATTCTTGAAAAGTTGCACTTTTGCCCCAAGTTATGCTCAGAAACACTGTTTAGAGCGCTTACAACGCCAGCAAACGCTGTTTTGAACGCCTTAATGCAAGCCTTACCTACTTGTTAGGAAATGCATGTGTAACATTACAAACATGATAAAACAGCTTGTTATCACATCCAAACACTGTTTTAGAACAAAATATGAGTTTTCAGTTCATTCTTCAAAAGTTGCACTTTTGCTCCAAGTTATGCTCAGAAACACTGTTTAGAGCGCTTACAGCGCCAGCAAACGCTGTTTTGAACGCCTTAATGCAAGACTTACTACTTGTTAGAAAATGGATGTGTAACATTACAAACATGATAAAACAGCTTGTTATCACATCCAAACACTGTTTTCATTCAAAATATGAGTTTTCTTTTCCTTCTTGAAAAGTTGCACTTTTGCCCCAAGTTATGCTCAGAAACACTGTTTAGAGCTCTTACAACGCCAGCAAACGCTGTTTTGAACGCCTTAATGCAAGCCTTACCTACTTGTTAGGAAATGCATGTGTAACATTACAAACATGATAAAACAGCTTGTTATCACATCCAAACACTGTTTTGGAACAAAATATGAGTTTTCAGTTCATTCTTCAAAAGTTGCACTTTTGCCACAAGTTATGCTCAGAAACACTGTTTAGAGCTCTTACAACGCCAGCAAACGCTGTTTTGAACGCCTTAATGCAAGACTTACCTACTTGTTAGGAAATGCATGTGTAACATTACAAACATGATAAAACAGCTTGTTATCACATCCAAACACTGTTTTCATTCAAAATATGAGTTTTCTTTTCATTCTTGAAAAGTTGCACTTTTGCCCCAAGTTATGCTCAGAAACACTGTTTAGAGCTCTTACAACGCCAGCAAACGCTGTTTTGAACGCCTTAATGCAAGCCTTACCTACTTGTTAGGAAATGCATGTGTAACATTACAAACATGATAAAACAGCTTGTTATCACATCCAAACACTGTTTTAGAACAAAATATGAGTTTTCAGTTCATTCTTCAAAAGTTGCACTTTTGCTCCGTTATGCTCAGAAACACTGTTTAGAGTGCTTACAGCGCCAGCAAACGCTGTTTTGAACGCCTTAATGCAAGACTTACTACTTGTTAGAAAATGGATGTGTAACATTACAAACATGATAAAACAGCTTGTTATCACATCCAAACACTGTTTTCATTCAAAATATGAGTTTTCTTTTCATTCTTGAAAAGTTGCACTTTTGCCCCAAGTTATGCTCAGAAACACTGTTTAGAGCTCTTACAACGCCAGCAAACGCTGTTTTGAACGCCTTAATGCAAGCCTTACCTACTTGTTAGGAAATGCATGTGTAACATTACAAACATGATAAAACAGCTTGTTATCACATCCAAACACTGTTTTAGAACAAAATATGAGTTTTCAGTTCATTCTTCAAAAGTTGCACTTTTGCTCCAAGTTATGCTCAGAAACACTGTTTAGAGCGCTTACAGCGCCAGCAAACGCTGTTTTGAACGCCTTAATGCAAGACTTACTACTTGTTAGGAAATGCATGTGTAACATTACAAACATGATAAAACAGCTTGTTATCACATCCAAACACTGTTTTGGAACAAAATATGAGTTTTCAGTTCATTCTTCAAAAGTTGCACTTTTGCTCCAAGTTATGCTCAGAAACACTGTTTAGAGCGCTTACAGCGCCAGCAAACGCTGTTTTGAACGCCTTAATGCAAGACTTACTACTTGTCAGAAAATGGATGTGTAACATTACAAACATGATAAAACAGCTTGTTATCACATCCAAACACTGTTTTCATTCAAAATATGAGTTTTCTTTTCATTCTTGAAAAGTTGCACTTTTGCCCCAAGTTATGCTCAGAAACACTGTTTAGAGCTCTTACAACGCCAGCAAACGCTGTTTTGAACGCCTTAATGCAAGCCTTACCTACTTGTTAGGAAATGCATGTGTAACATTACAAACATGATAAAACAGCTTGTTATCACATCCAAACACTGTTTTAGAACAAAATATGAGTTTTCAGTTCATTCTTCAAAAGTTGCACTTTTGCTCCAAGTTATGCTCAGAAACACTGTTTAGAGCGCTTACAGCGCCAGCAAACGCTGTTTTGAACGCCTTAATACAAGACTTACTACTTGTTTGGAAATGCATGTGTAACATTACAAACATGATAAAACAGCTTGTTATCACATCCAAACACTGTTTTCATTCAAAATATAAGTTTTCTTTTCATTCTTCAAAAGTTGCACTTTTGCTCCAAGTTATGCTCAGAAACACTGTTTAGAGCGCTTACAGCGCCAGCAAACGCTGTTTTGAACGCCTTAATACAAGACTTACTACTTGTTTGGAAATGCATGTGTAACATTACAAACATGATAAAACAGCTTGTTATCACATCCAAACACTGTTTTAGAACAAAATATGAGTTTTCAGTTCATTCTTCAAAAGTTGCACTTTTGCTCCAAGTTATGCTCAGAAACACTGTTTAGAGCGCTTACAGCGCCAGCAAACGCTGTTTTGAACGCCTTAATGCAAGACTTACTACTTGTTAGAAAATGGATGTGTAACATTACAGACATGATAAAACAGCTTGTTATCACATCCAAACACTGTTTTGGAACAAAATATGAGTTTTCAGTTCATTCTTCAAAAGTTGCACTTTTGCCCCAAGTTATGCTCAGAAACACTGTTTAGAGCTCTTACAACGCCAGCAAACGCTGTTTTGAACGCCTTAATGCAAGCCTTACCTACTTTTTAGGAAATGCATGTGTAACATTACAAACATGATAAAACAGCTTGTTATCACATCCAAACACTGTTTTAGAACAAAATATGAGTTTTCAGTTCATTCTTCAAAAGTTGCACTTTTGCTCCAAGTTATGCTCAGAAACACTGTTTAGAGCGCTTACAGCGCCAGCAAACGCTGTTTTGAACGCCTTAATGCAAGACTTACTACTTGTTAGAAAATGGATGTGTAACATTACAGACATGATAAAACAGCTTGTTATCACATCCAAACACTGTTTTGGAACAAAATATGAGTTTTCAGTTCATTCTTCAAAAGTTGCACTTTTGCCACAAGTTATGCTCAGAAACACTGTTTAGAGCTCTTACAACGCCAGCAAACGCTGTTTTGAACGCCTTAATGCAAGCCTTACCTACTTGTTAGGAAATGCATGTGTAACATTACAAACATGATAAAACAGCTTGTTATCACATCCAAACACTGTTTTAGAACAAAATATGAGTTTTCAGTTCTTTCTTCAAAAGTTGCACTTTTGCTCCAAGTTATGCTCAGAAACACTGTTTAGAGCGCTTACAGCGCCAGCAAACGCTGTTTTGAACGCCTTAATACAAGACTTACTACTTGTTAGGAAATGCATGTGTAACATTACAAACATGATAAAACAGCTTGTTATCACATCCAAACACTGTTTTGGAACAAAATATGAGTTTTCAGTTCATTCTTCAAAAGTTGCACTTTTGCCACAAGTTATGCTCAGAAACACTGTTTAGAGCTCTTACAACGCCAGCAAACGCTGTTTTGAACGCCTTAATGCAAGACTTACCTACTTGTTAGGAAATGCATGTGTAACATTACAAACATGATAAAACAGCTTGTTATCACATCCAAACACTGTTTTCATTCAAAATATGAGTTTTCTTTTCATTCTTGAAAAGTTGCACTTTTGCCCCAAGTTATGCTCAGAAACACTGTTTAGAGCTCTTACAACGCCAGCAAACGCTGTTTTGAACGCCTTAATGCAAGCCTTACCTACTTGTTAGGAAATGCATGTGTAACATTACAAACATGATAAAACAGCTTGTTATCACATCCAAACACTGTTTTAGAACAAAATATGAGTTTTCAGTTCATTCTTCAAAAGTTGCACTTTTGCTCCAAGTTATGCTCAGAAACACTGTTTAGAGTGCTTACAGCGCCAGCAAACGCTGTTTTGAACGCCTTAATGCAAGACTTACTACTTGTTAGAAAATGGATGTGTAACATTACAAACATGATAAAACAGCTTGTTATCACATCCAAACACTGTTTTCATTCAAAATATGAGTTTTCTTTTCATTCTTGAAAAGTTGCACTTTTGCCCCAAGTTATGCTCAGAAACACTGTTTAGAGCTCTTACAACGCCAGCAAACGCTGTTTTGAACGCCTTAATGCAAGCCTTACCTACTTGTTAGGAAATGCATGTGTAACATTACAAACATGATAAAACAGCTTGTTATCACATCCAAACACTGTTTTAGAACAAAATATGAGTTTTCAGTTCATTCTTCAAAAGTTGCACTTTTGCTCCAAGTTATGCTCAGAAACACTGTTTAGAGCGCTTACAGCGCCAGCAAACGCTGTTTTGAACGCCTTAATGCAAGACTTACTACTTGTTAGGAAATGCATGTGTAACATTACAAACATGATAAAACAGCTTGTTATCACATCCAAACACTGTTTTGGAACAAAATATGAGTTTTCAGTTCATTCTTCAAAAGTTGCACTTTTGCCACAAGTTATGCTCAGAAACACTGTTTAGAGCTCTTACAACGCCAGCAAACGCTGTTTTGAACGCCTTAATGCAAGCCTTACCTACTTGTTAGGAAATGCATGTGTAACATTACAAACATGATAAAACAGCTTGTTATCACATCCAAACACTGTTTTAGAACAAAATATGAGTTTTCAGTTCATTCTTCAAAAGTTGCACTTTTGCTCCAAGTTATGCTCAGAAACACTGTTTAGAGCGCTTACAGCGCCAGCAAACGCTGTTTTGAACGCCTTAATACAAGACTTACTACTTGTTTGGAAATGCATGTGTAACATTACAAACATGATAAAACAGCTTGTTATCACATCCAAACACTGTTTTAGAACAAAATATGAGTTTTCAGTTCATTCTTCAAAAGTTGCACTTTTGCTCCAAGTTATGCTCAGAAACACTGTTTAGAGCGCTTACAGCGCCAGCAAACGCTGTTTTGAACGCCTTAATGCAAGACTTACTACTTGTTAGAAAATGGATGTGTAACATTACAAACATGATAAAACAGCTTGTTATCACATCCAAACACTGTTTTCATTCAAAATATGAGTTTTCTTTTCATTCTTGAAAAGTTGCACTTTTGCCCCAAGTTATGCTCAGAAACACTGTTTAGAGCTCTTACAACGCCAGCAAACGCTGTTTTGAACGCCTTAATGCAAGCCTTACCTACTTGTTAGGAAATGCATGTGTAACATTACAAACATGATAAAACAGCTTGTTATCACATCCAAACACTGTTTTCATTCAAAATATGAGTTTTCTTTTCATTCTTGAAAAGTTGCACTTTTGCCCCAAGTTATGCTCAGAAACACTGTTTAGAGCTCTTACAACGCCAGCAAACGCTGTTTTGAACGCCTTAATGCAAGCCTTACCTACTTGTTAGGAAATGCATGTGTAACATTACAAACATGATAAAACAGCTTGTTATCACATCCAAACACTGTTTTAGAACAAAATATGAGTTTTCAGTTCATTCTTCAAAAGTTGCACTTTTGCTCCAAGTTATGCTCAGAAACACTGTTTAGAGCGCTTACAGCGCCAGCAAACGCTGTTTTGAACGCCTTAATGCAAGACTTACTACTTGTTAGAAAATGGATGTGTAACATTACAAACATGATAAAACAGCTTGTTATCACATCCAAACACTGTTTTCATTCAAAATATGAGTTTTCTTTTCATTCTTGAAAAGTTGCACTTTTGCCCCAAGTTATGCTCAGAAACACTGTTTAGAGCTCTTACAACGCCAGCAAACGCTGTTTTGAACGCCTTAATGCAAGCCTTACCTACTTGTTAGGAAATGCATGTGTAACATTACAAACATGATAAAACAGCTTGTTATCACATCCAAACACTGTTTTAGAACAAAATATGAGTTTTCAGTTCATTCTTCAAAAGTTGCACTTTTGCTCCAAGTTATGCTCAGAAACACTGTTTAGAGTGCTTACAGCGCCAGCAAACGCTGTTTTGAACGCCTTAATGCAAGACTTACTACTTGTTAGAAAATGGATGGGTAAAATTACAAACATGATAAAACAGCTTGTTATCACATCCAAACAGTTTTCATTCAAAATATGAGTTTTCTTTTCATTCTTGAAAAGTTGCACTTTTGCCCCAAGTTATGCTCAGAAACACTGTTTAGAGCTCTTACAACGCCAGCAAACGCTGTTTTGAACGCCTTAATGCAAGCCTTACCTACTTGTTAGGAAATGCATGTGTAACATTACAAACATGATAAAACAGCTTGTTATCACATCCAAACACTGTTTTAGAACAAAATATGAGTTTTCAGTTCATTCTTCAAAAGTTGCACTTTTGCTCCAAGTTATGCTCAGAAACACTGTTTAGAGCGCTTACAGCGCCAGCAAACGCTGTTTTGAACGCCTTAATGCAAGACTTACTACTTGTTAGGAAATGCATGTGTAACATTACAAACATGATAAAACAGCTTGTTATCACATCCAAACACTGTTTTGGAACAAAATATGAGTTTTCAGTTCATTCTTCAAAAGTTGCACTTTTGCCACAAGTTATGCTCAGAAACACTGTTTAGAGCTCTTACAACGCCAGCAAACGCTGTTTTGAACGCCTTAATGCAAGCCTTACCTACTTGTTAGGAAATGCATGTGTAACATTACAAACATGATAAAACAGCTTGTTATCACATCCAAACACTGTTTTAGAACAAAATATGAGTTTTCAGTTCATTCTTCAAAAGTTGCACTTTTGCTCCAAGTTATGCTCAGAAACACTGTTTAGAGCGCTTACAGCGCCAGCAAACGCTGTTTTGAACGCCTTAATACAAGACTTACTACTTGTTTGGAAATGCATGTGTAACATTACAAACATGATAAAACAGCTTGTTATCACATCCAAACACTGTTTTAGAACAAAATATGAGTTTTCAGTTCATTCTTCAAAAGTTGCACTTTTGCTCCAAGTTATGCTCAGAAACACTGTTTAGAGCGCTTACAGCGCCAGCAAACGCTGTTTTGAACGCCTTAATGCAAGACTTACTACTTGTTAGAAAATGGATGTGTAACATTACAAACATGATAAAACAGCTTGTTATCACATCCAAACACTGTTTTCATTCAAAATATGAGTTTTCTTTTCATTCTTGAAAAGTTGCACTTTTGCCCCAAGTTATGCTCAGAAACACTGTTTAGAGCTCTTACAACGCCAGCAAACGCTGTTTTGAACGCCTTAATGCAAGCCTTACCTACTTGTTAGGAAATGCATGTGTAACATTACAAACATGATAAAACAGCTTGTTATCACATCCAAACACTGTTTTAGAACAAAATATGAGTTTTCAGTTCATTCTTCAAAAGTTGCACTTTTGCTCCAAGTTATGCTCAGAAACACTGTTTAGAGTGCTTACAGCGCCAGCAAACGCTGTTTTGAACGCCTTAATGCAAGACTTACTACTTGTTAGAAAATGGATGGGTAAAATTACAAACATGATAAAACAGCTTGTTATCACATCCAAACACTGTTTTCATTCAAAATATGAGTTTTCTTTTCATTCTTGAAAAGTTGCACTTTTGCCCCAAGTTATGCTCAGAAACACTGTTTAGAGCTCTTACAACGCCAGCAAACGCTGTTTTGAACGCCTTAATGCAAGCCTTACCTACTTGTTAGGAAATGCATGTGTAACATTACAAACATGATAAAACAGCTTGTTATCACATCCAAACACTGTTTTAGAACAAAATATGAGTTTTCAGTTCATTCTTCAAAAGTTGCACTTTTGCTCCAAGTTATGCTCAGAAACACTGTTTAGAGCGCTTACAGCGCCAGCAAACGCTGTTTTGAACGCCTTAATGCAAGACTTACTACTTGTTAGGAAATGCATGTGTAACATTACAAACATGATAAAACAGCTTGTTATCACATCCAAACACTGTTTTGGAACAAAATATGAGTTTTCAGTTCATTCTTCAAAAGTTGCACTTTTGCTCCAATTTATGCTCAGAAACACTGTTTAGAGCGCTTACAGCGCCAGCAAACGCTGTTTTGAACGCCTTAATGCAAGACTTACTACTTGTCAGAAAATGGATGTGTAACATTACAAACATGATAAAACAGCTTGTTATCACATCCAAACACTGTTTTCATTCAAAATATGAGTTTTCTTTTCATTCTTGAAAAGTTGCACTTTTGCCCCAAGTTATGCTCAGAAACACTGTTTAGAGCTCTTACAACGCCAGCAAACGCTGTTTTGAACGCCTTAATGCAAGCCTTACCTACTTGTTAGGAAATGCATGTGTAACATTACAAACATGATAAAACAGCTTGTTATCACATCCAAACACTGTTTTAGAACAAAATATGAGTTTTCAGTTCATTCTTCAAAAGTTGCACTTTTGCTCCAAGTTATGCTCAGAAACACTGTTTAGAGCGCTTACAGCGCCAGCAAACGCTGTTTTGAACGCCTTAATGCAAGACTTACTACTTGTTAGGAAATGCATGTGTAACATTACAAACATGATAAAACAGCTTGTTATCACATCCAAACACTGTTTTGGAACAAAATATGAGTTTTCAGTTCATTCTTCAAAAGTTGCACTTTTGCTCCAATTTATGCTCAGAAACACTGTTTAGAGCGCTTACAGCGCCAGCAAACGCTGTTTTGAACGCCTTAATGCAAGACTTACTACTTGTCAGAAAATGGATGTGTAACATTACAAACATGATAAAACAGCTTGTTATCACATCCAAACACTGTTTTCATTCAAAATATGAGTTTTCTTTTCATTCTTGAAAAGTTGCACTTTTGCCCCAAGTTATGCTCAGAAACACTGTTTAGAGCTCTTACAACGCCAGCAAACGCTGTTTTGAACGCCTTAATGCAAGCCTTACCTACTTGTTAGGAAATGCATGTGTAACATTACAAACATGATAAAACAGCTTGTTATCACATCCAAACACTGTTTTAGAACAAAATATGAGTTTTCAGTTCATTCTTCAAAAGTTGCACTTTTGCTCCAAGTTATGCTCAGAAACACTGTTTAGAGCTCTTACAACGCCAGCAAACGCTGTTTTGAACGCCTTAATGCAAGCCTTACCTACTTGTTAGGAAATGCATGTGTAACATTACAAACATGATAAAACAGCTTGTTATCACATCCAAACACTGTTTTAGAACAAAATATGAGTTTTCAGTTCATTCTTCAAAAGTTGCACTTTTGCTCCAAGTTATGCTCAGAAACACTGTTTAGAGCGCTTACAGCGCCAGCAAACGCTGTTTTGAACGCCTTAATGCAAGACTTACTACTTGTTAGAAAATGGATGTGTAACATTACAAACATGATAAAACAGCTTGTTATCACATCCAAACACTGTTTTCATTCAAAATATGAGTTTTCTTTTCATTCTTGAAAAGTTGCACTTTTGCCCCAAGTTATGCTCAGAAACACTGTTTAGAGCTCTTACAACGCCAGCAAACGCTGTTTTGAACGCCTTAATGCAAGCCTTACCTACTTGTTAGGAAATGCATGTGTAACATTACAAACATGATAAAACAGCTTGTTATCACATCCAAACACTGTTTTAGAACAAAATATGAGTTTTCAGTTCATTCTTCAAAAGTTGCACTTTTGCTCCAAGTTATGCTCAGAAACACTGTTTAGAGTGCTTACAGCGCCAGCAAACGCTGTTTTGAACGCCTTAATGCAAGACTTACTACTTGTTAGAAAATGGATGGGTAAAATTACAAACATGATAAAACAGCTTGTTATCACATCCAAACACTGTTTTCATTCAAAATATGAGTTTTCTTTTCATTCTTGAAAAGTTGCACTTTTGCCCCAAGTTATGCTCAGAAACACTGTTTAGAGCTCTTACAACGCCAGCAAACGCTGTTTTGAACGCCTTAATGCAAGCCTTACCTACTTGTTAGGAAATGCATGTGTAACATTACAAACATGATAAAACAGCTTGTTATCACATCCAAACACTGTTTTAGAACAAAATATGAGTTTTCAGTTCATTCTTCAAAAGTTGCACTTTTGCTCCAAGTTATGCTCAGAAACACTGTTTAGAGCGCTTACAGCGCCAGCAAACGCTGTTTTGAACGCCTTAATGCAAGACTTACTACTTGTTAGGAAATGCATGTGTAACATTACAAACATGATAAAACAGCTTGTTATCACATCCAAACACTGTTTTGGAACAAAATATGAGTTTTCAGTTCATTCTTCAAAAGTTGCACTTTTGCCACAAGTTATGCTCAGAAACACTGTTTAGAGCTCTTACAACGCCAGCAAACGCTGTTTTGAACGCCTTAATGCAAGCCTTACCTACTTGTTAGGAAATGCATGTGTAACATTACAAACATGATAAAACAGCTTGTTATCACATCCAAACACTGTTTTAGAACAAAATATGAGTTTTCAGTTCATTCTTCAAAAGTTGCACTTTTGCTCCAAGTTATGCTCAGAAACACTGTTTAGAGCGCTTACAGCGCCAGCAAACGCTGTTTTGAACGCCTTAATACAAGACTTACTACTTGTTTGGAAATGCATGTGTAACATTACAAACATGATAAAACAGCTTGTTATCACATCCAAACACTGTTTTAGAACAAAATATGAGTTTTCAGTTCATTCTTCAAAAGTTGCACTTTTGCTCCAAGTTATGCTCAGAAACACTGTTTAGAGCGCTTACAGCGCCAGCAAACGCTGTTTTGAACGCCTTAATGCAAGACTTACTACTTGTTAGAAAATGGATGTGTAACATTACAAACATGATAAAACAGCTTGTTATCACATCCAAACACTGTTTTCATTCAAAATATGAGTTTTCTTTTCATTCTTGAAAAGTTGCACTTTTGCCCCAAGTTATGCTCAGAAACACTGTTTAGAGCTCTTACAACGCCAGCAAACGCTGTTTTGAACGCCTTAATGCAAGCCTTACCTACTTGTTAGGAAATGCATGTGTAACATTACAAACATGATAAAACAGCTTGTTATCACATCCAAACACTGTTTTAGAACAAAATATGAGTTTTCAGTTCATTCTTCAAAAGTTGCACTTTTGCTCCAAGTTATGCTCAGAAACACTGTTTAGAGTGCTTACAGCGCCAGCAAACGCTGTTTTGAACGCCTTAATGCAAGACTTACTACTTGTTAGAAAATGGATGGGTAAAATTACAAACATGATAAAACAGCTTGTTATCACATCCAAACACTGTTTTCATTTAAAATATGAGTTTTCTTTTCATTCTTGAAAAGTTGCACTTTTGCCCCAAGTTATGCTCAGAAACACTGTTTAGAGCTCTTACAACGCCAGCAAACGCTGTTTTGAACGCCTTAATGCAAGCCTTACCTACTTGTTAGGAAATGCATGTGTAACATTACAAACATGATAAAACAGCTTGTTATCACATCCAAACACTGTTTTAGAACAAAATATGAGTTTTCAGTTCATTCTTCAAAAGTTGCACTTTTGCTCCAAGTTATGCTCAGAAACACTGTTTAGAGCGCTTACAGCGCCAGCAAACGCTGTTTTGAACGCCTTAATGCAAGACTTACTACTTGTTAGGAAATGCATGTGTAACATTACAAACATGATAAAACAGCTTGTTATCACATCCAAACACTGTTTTGGAACAAAATATGAGTTTTCAGTTCATTCTTCAAAAGTTGCACTTTTGCTCCAATTTATGCTCAGAAACACTGTTTAGAGCGCTTACAGCGCCAGCAAACGCTGTTTTGAACGCCTTAATGCAAGACTTACTACTTGTCAGAAAATGGATGTGTAACATTACAAACATGATAAAACAGCTTGTTATCACATCCAAACACTGTTTTCATTCAAAATATGAGTTTTCTTTTCATTCTTGAAAAGTTGCACTTTTGCCCCAAGTTATGCTCAGAAACACTGTTTAGAGCTCTTACAACGCCAGCAAACGCTGTTTTGAACGCCTTAATGCAAGCCTTACCTACTTGTTAGGAAATGCATGTGTAACATTACAAACATGATAAAACAGCTTGTTATCACATCCAAACACTGTTTTAGAACAAAATATGAGTTTTCAGTTCATTCTTCAAAAGTTGCACTTTTGCTCCAAGTTATGCTCAGAAACACTGTTTAGAGCTCTTACAACGCCAGCAAACGCTGTTTTGAACGCCTTAATGCAAGCCTTACCTACTTGTTAGGAAATGCATGTGTAACATTACAAACATGATAAAACAGCTTGTTATCACATCCAAACACTGTTTTAGAACAAAATATGAGTTTTCAGTTCATTCTTCAAAAGTTGCACTTTTGCTCCAAGTTATGCTCAGAAACACTGTTTAGAGCGCTTACAGCGCCAGCAAACGCTGTTTTGAACGCCTTAATGCAAGACTTACTACTTGTTAGAAAATGGATGTGTAACATTACAAACATGATAAAACAGCTTGTTATCACATCCAAACACTGTTTTCATTCAAAATATGAGTTTTCTTTTCATTCTTCAAAAGTTGCACTTTTGCCACAAGTTATGCTCAGAAACACTGTTTAGAGCTCTTACAACGCCAGCAAACGCTGTTTTGAACGCCTTAATGCAAGCCTTACTACTTGTTAGGAAATGCATGTGTAACATTACAAACATGATAAAACAGCTTGTTATCACATCCAAACACTGTTTTGGAACAAAATATGAGTTTTCAGTTCATTCTTCAAAAGTTGCACTTTTGCCACAAGTTATGCTCAGAAACACTGTTTAGAGCTCTTACAACGCCAGCAAACGCTGTTTTGAACGCCTTAATGCAAGCCTTACCTACTTGTTAGGAAATGCATGTGTAACATTACAAACATGATAAAACAGCTTGTTATCACATCCAAACACTGTTTTAGAACAAAATATGAGTTTTCAGTTCATTCTTCAAAAGTTGCACTTTTGCTCCAAGTTATGCTCAGAAACACTGTTTAGAGCTCTTACAACGCCAGCAAACGCTGTTTTGAACGCCTTAATGCAAGCCTTACCTACTTGTTAGGAAATGCATGTGTAACATTACAAACATGATAAAACAGCTTGTTATCACATCCAAACACTGTTTTAGAACAAAATATGAGTTTTCAGTTCATTCTTCAAAAGTTGCACTTTTGCTCCAAGTTATGCTCAGAAACACTGTTTAGAGCGCTTACAGCGCCAGCAAACGCTGTTTTGAACGCCTTAATGCAAGACTTACTACTTGTTAGAAAATGGATGTGTAACATTACAAACATGATAAAACAGCTTGTTATCACATCCAAACACTGTTTTCATTCAAAATATGAGTTTTCTTTTCATTCTTCAAAAGTTGCACTTTTGCCACAAGTTATGCTCAGAAACACTGTTTAGAGCTCTTACAACGCCAGCAAACGCTGTTTTGAACGCCTTAATGCAAGCCTTACTACTTGTTAGGAAATGCATGTGTAACATTACAAACATGATAAAACAGCTTGTTATCACATCCAAACACTGTTTTGGAACAAAATATGAGTTTTCAGTTCATTCTTCAAAAGTTGCACTTTTGCCACAAGTTATGCTCAGAAACACTGTTTAGAGCTCTTACAACGCCAGCAAACGCTGTTTTGAACGCCTTAATGCAAGCCTTACCTACTTGTTAGGAAATGCATGTGTAACATTACAAACATGATAAAACAGCTTGTTATCACATCCAAACACTGTTTTAGAACAAAATATGAGTTTTCAGTTCATTCTTCAAAAGTTGCACTTTTGCTCCAAGTTATGCTCAGAAACACTGTTTAGAGTGCTTACAGCGCCAGCAAACGCTGTTTTGAACGCCTTAATGCAAGACTTACTACTTGTTAGAAAATGGATGTGTAACATTACAAACATGATAAAACAGCTTGTTATCACATCCAAACACTGTTTTAGAACAAAATATGAGTTTTCTTTTCATTCTTCAAAAGTTGCACTTTTGCTCCAAGTTATGCTCAGAAACACTGTTTAGAGCTCTTACAACGCCAGCAAACGCTGTTTTGAACGCCTTAATGCAAGCCTTACCTACTTGTTAGGAAATGCATGTGTAACATTACAAACATGATAAAACAGCTTGTTATCACATCCAAACACTGTTTTAGAACAAAATATGAGTTTTCAGTTCATTCTTCAAAAGTTGCACTTTTGCTCCAAGTTATGCTCAGAAACACTGTTTAGAGCGCTTACAGCGCCAGCAAACGCTGTTTTGAACGCCTTAATGCAAGACTTACTACTTGTTAGGAAATGCATGTGTAACATTACAAACATGATAAAACAGCTTGTTATCACATCCAAACACTGTTTTGGAACAAAATATGAGTTTTCAGTTCATTCTTCAAAAGTTGCACTTTTGCTCCAAGTTATGCTCAGAAACACTGTTTAGAGCGCTTACAGCGCCAGCAAACGCTGTTTTGAACGCCTTAATGCAAGACTTACTACTTGTCAGAAAATGGATGTGTAACATTACAAACATGATAAAACAGCTTGTTATCACATCCAAACACTGTTTTCATTCAAAATATGAGTTTTCTTTTCATTCTTGAAAAGTTGCACTTTTGCCCCAAGTTATGCTCAGAAACACTGTTTAGAGCTCTTACAACGCCAGCAAACGCTGTTTTGAACGCCTTAATGCAAGCCTTACCTACTTGTTAGGAAATGCATGTGTAACATTACAAACATGATAAAACAGCTTGTTATCACATCCAAACACTGTTTTAGAACAAAATATGAGTTTTCAGTTCATTCTTCAAAAGTTGCACTTTTGCTCCAAGTTATGCTCAGAAACACTGTTTAGAGCGCTTACAGCGCCAGCAAACGCTGTTTTGAACGCCTTAATACAAGACTTACTACTTGTTTGGAAATGCATGTGTAACATTACAAACATGATAAAACAGCTTGTTATCACATCCAAACACTGTTTTAGAACAAAATATGAGTTTTCAGTTCATTCTTCAAAAGTTGCACTTTTGCTCCAAGTTATGCTCAGAAACACTGTTTAGAGCGCTTACAGCGCCAGCAAACGCTGTTTTGAACGCCTTAATGCAAGACTTACTACTTGTTAGAAAATGGATGTGTAACATTACAAACATGATAAAACAGCTTGTTATCACATCCAAACACTGTTTTCATTCAAAATATGAGTTTTCTTTTCATTCTTCAAAAGTTGCACTTTTGCCACAAGTTATGCTCAGAAACACTGTTTAGAGCTCTTACAACGCCAGCAAACGCTGTTTTGAACGCCTTAATGCAAGCCTTACTACTTGTTAGGAAATGCATGTGTAACATTACAAACATGATAAAACAGCTTGTTATCACATCCAAACACTGTTTTGGAACAAAATATGAGTTTTCAGTTCATTCTTGAAAAGTTGCACTTTTGCCCCAAGTTATGCTCAGAAACACTGTTTAGAGCTCTTACAACGCCAGCAAACGCTGTTTTGAACGCCTTAATGCAAGCCTTACCTACTTGTTAGGAAATGCATGTGTAACATTACAAACATGATAAAACAGCTTGTTATCACATCCAAACACTGTTTTAGAACAAAATATGAGTTTTCAGTTCATTCTTCAAAAGTTGCACTTTTGCTCCAAGTTATGCTCAGAAACACTGTTTAGAGCGCTTACAGCGCCAGCAAACGCTGTTTTGAACGCCTTAATGCAAGACTTACTACTTGTTAGGAAATGCATGTGTAACATTACAAACATGATAAAACAGCTTGTTATCACATCCAAACACTGTTTTGGAACAAAATATGAGTTTTCAGTTCATTCTTCAAAAGTTGCACTTTTGCTCCAAGTTATGCTCAGAAACACTGTTTAGAGCGCTTACAGCGCCAGCAAACGCTGTTTTGAACGCCTTAATGCAAGACTTACTACTTGTCAGAAAATGGATGTGTAACATTACAAACATGATAAAACAGCTTGTTATCACATCCAAACACTGTTTTCATTCAAAATATGAGTTTTCTTTTCATTCTTGAAAAGTTGCACTTTTGCCCCAAGTTATGCTCAGAAACACTGTTTAGAGCTCTTACAACGCCAGCAAACGCTGTTTTGAACGCCTTAATGCAAGCCTTACCTACTTGTTAGGAAATGCATGTGTAACATTACAAACATGATAAAACAGCTTGTTATCACATCCAAACACTGTTTTAGAACAAAATATGAGTTTTCAGTTCATTCTTCAAAAGTTGCACTTTTGCTCCAAGTTATGCTCAGAAACACTGTTTAGAGCGCTTACAGCGCCAGCAAACGCTGTTTTGAACGCCTTAATACAAGACTTACTACTTGTTTGGAAATGCATGTGTAACATTACAAACATGATAAAACAGCTTGTTATCACATCCAAACACTGTTTTAGAACAAAATATGAGTTTTCAGTTCATTCTTCAAAAGTTGCACTTTTGCTCCAAGTTATGCTCAGAAACACTGTTTAGAGCGCTTACAGCGCCAGCAAACGCTGTTTTGAACGCCTTAATGCAAGACTTACTACTTGTTAGAAAATGGATGTGTAACATTACAAACATGATAAAACAGCTTGTTATCACATCCAAACACTGTTTTCATTCAAAATATGAGTTTTCTTTTCATTCTTGAAAAGTTGCACTTTTGCCCCAAGTTATGCTCAGAAACACTGTTTAGAGCTCTTACAACGCCAGCAAACGCTGTTTTGAACGCCTTAATGCAAGCCTTACCTACTTGTTAGGAAATGCATGTGTAACATTACAAACATGATAAAACAGCTTGTTATCACATCCAAACACTGTTTTAGAACAAAATATGAGTTTTCAGTTCATTCTTCAAAAGTTGCACTTTTGCTCCAAGTTATGCTCAGAAACACTGTTTAGAGTGCTTACAGCGCCAGCAAACGCTGTTTTGAACGCCTTAATGCAAGACTTACTACTTGTTAGAAAATGGATGGGTAAAATTACAAACATGATAAAACAGCTTGTTATCACATCCAAACACTGTTTTCATTCAAAATATGAGTTTTCTTTTCATTCTTGAAAAGTTGCACTTTTGCCCCAAGTTATGCTCAGAAACACTGTTTAGAGCTCTTACAACGCCAGCAAACGCTGTTTTGAACGCCTTAATGCAAGCCTTACCTACTTGTTAGGAAATGCATGTGTAACATTACAAACATGATAAAACAGCTTGTTATCACATCCAAACACTGTTTTAGAACAAAATATGAGTTTTCAGTTCATTCTTCAAAAGTTGCACTTTTGCTCCAAGTTATGCTCAGAAACACTGTTTAGAGCGCTTACAGCGCCAGCAAACGCTGTTTTGAACGCCTTAATGCAAGACTTACTACTTGTTAGGAAATGCATGTGTAACATTACAAACATGATAAAACAGCTTGTTATCACATCCAAACACTGTTTTGGAACAAAATATGAGTTTTCAGTTCATTCTTCAAAAGTTGCACTTTTGCCACAAGTTATGCTCAGAAACACTGTTTAGAGCTCTTACAACGCCAGCAAACGCTGTTTTGAACGCCTTAATGCAAGCCTTACCTACTTGTTAGGAAATGCATGTGTAACATTACAAACATGATAAAACAGCTTGTTATCACATCCAAACACTGTTTTAGAACAAAATATGAGTTTTCAGTTCATTCTTCAAAAGTTGCACTTTTGCTCCAAGTTATGCTCAGAAACACTGTTTAGAGCGCTTACAGCGCCAGCAAACGCTGTTTTGAACGCCTTAATACAAGACTTACTACTTGTTTGGAAATGCATGTGTAACATTACAAACATGATAAAACAGCTTGTTATCACATCCAAACACTGTTTTAGAACAAAATATGAGTTTTCAGTTCATTCTTCAAAAGTTGCACTTTTGCTCCAAGTTATGCTCAGAAACACTGTTTAGAGCGCTTACAGCGCCAGCAAACGCTGTTTTGAACGCCTTAATGCAAGACTTACTACTTGTTAGAAAATGGATGTGTAACATTACAAACATGATAAAACAGCTTGTTATCACATCCAAACACTGTTTTCATTCAAAATATGAGTTTTCTTTTCATTCTTGAAAAGTTGCACTTTTGCCCCAAGTTATGCTCAGAAACACTGTTTAGAGCTCTTACAACGCCAGCAAACGCTGTTTTGAACGCCTTAATGCAAGCCTTACCTACTTGTTAGGAAATGCATGTGTAACATTACAAACATGATAAAACAGCTTGTTATCACATCCAAACACTGTTTTAGAACAAAATATGAGTTTTCAGTTCATTCTTCAAAAGTTGCACTTTTGCTCCAAGTTATGCTCAGAAACACTGTTTAGAGTGCTTACAGCGCCAGCAAACGCTGTTTTGAACGCCTTAATGCAAGACTTACTACTTGTTAGAAAATGGATGGGTAAAATTACAAACATGATAAAACAGCTTGTTATCACATCCAAACACTGTTTTCATTTAAAATATGAGTTTTCTTTTCATTCTTGAAAAGTTGCACTTTTGCCCCAAGTTATGCTCAGAAACACTGTTTAGAGCTCTTACAACGCCAGCAAACGCTGTTTTGAACGCCTTAATGCAAGCCTTACCTACTTGTTAGGAAATGCATGTGTAACATTACAAACATGATAAAACAGCTTGTTATCACATCCAAACACTGTTTTAGAACAAAATATGAGTTTTCAGTTCATTCTTCAAAAGTTGCACTTTTGCTCCAAGTTATGCTCAGAAACACTGTTTAGAGCGCTTACAGCGCCAGCAAACGCTGTTTTGAACGCCTTAATGCAAGACTTACTACTTGTTAGGAAATGCATGTGTAACATTACAAACATGATAAAACAGCTTGTTATCACATCCAAACACTGTTTTGGAACAAAATATGAGTTTTCAGTTCATTCTTCAAAAGTTGCACTTTTGCTCCAATTTATGCTCAGAAACACTGTTTAGAGCGCTTACAGCGCCAGCAAACGCTGTTTTGAACGCCTTAATGCAAGACTTACTACTTGTCAGAAAATGGATGTGTAACATTACAAACATGATAAAACAGCTTGTTATCACATCCAAACACTGTTTTCATTCAAAATATGAGTTTTCTTTTCATTCTTGAAAAGTTGCACTTTTGCCCCAAGTTATGCTCAGAAACACTGTTTAGAGCTCTTACAACGCCAGCAAACGCTGTTTTGAACGCCTTAATGCAAGCCTTACCTACTTGTTAGGAAATGCATGTGTAACATTACAAACATGATAAAACAGCTTGTTATCACATCCAAACACTGTTTTAGAACAAAATATGAGTTTTCAGTTCATTCTTCAAAAGTTGCACTTTTGCTCCAAGTTATGCTCAGAAACACTGTTTAGAGCTCTTACAACGCCAGCAAACGCTGTTTTGAACGCCTTAATGCAAGCCTTACCTACTTGTTAGGAAATGCATGTGTAACATTACAAACATGATAAAACAGCTTGTTATCACATCCAAACACTGTTTTAGAACAAAATATGAGTTTTCAGTTCATTCTTCAAAAGTTGCACTTTTGCTCCAAGTTATGCTCAGAAACACTGTTTAGAGCGCTTACAGCGCCAGCAAACGCTGTTTTGAACGCCTTAATGCAAGACTTACTACTTGTTAGAAAATGGATGTGTAACATTACAAACATGATAAAACAGCTTGTTATCACATCCAAACACTGTTTTCATTCAAAATATGAGTTTTCTTTTCATTCTTCAAAAGTTGCACTTTTGCCACAAGTTATGCTCAGAAACACTGTTTAGAGCTCTTACAACGCCAGCAAACGCTGTTTTGAACGCCTTAATGCAAGCCTTACTACTTGTTAGGAAATGCATGTGTAACATTACAAACATGATAAAACAGCTTGTTATCACATCCAAACACTGTTTTGGAACAAAATATGAGTTTTCAGTTCATTCTTCAAAAGTTGCACTTTTGCCACAAGTTATGCTCAGAAACACTGTTTAGAGCTCTTACAACGCCAGCAAACGCTGTTTTGAACGCCTTAATGCAAGCCTTACCTACTTGTTAGGAAATGCATGTGTAACATTACAAACATGATAAAACAGCTTGTTATCACATCCAAACACTGTTTTAGAACAAAATATGAGTTTTCAGTTCATTCTTCAAAAGTTGCACTTTTGCTCCAAGTTATGCTCAGAAACACTGTTTAGAGCTCTTACAACGCCAGCAAACGCTGTTTTGAACGCCTTAATGCAAGCCTTACCTACTTGTTAGGAAATGCATGTGTAACATTACAAACATGATAAAACAGCTTGTTATCACATCCAAACACTGTTTTAGAACAAAATATGAGTTTTCAGTTCATTCTTCAAAAGTTGCACTTTTGCTCCAAGTTATGCTCAGAAACACTGTTTAGAGCGCTTACAGCGCCAGCAAACGCTGTTTTGAACGCCTTAATGCAAGACTTACTACTTGTTAGAAAATGGATGTGTAACATTACAAACATGATAAAACAGCTTGTTATCACATCCAAACACTGTTTTCATTCAAAATATGAGTTTTCTTTTCATTCTTCAAAAGTTGCACTTTTGCCACAAGTTATGCTCAGAAACACTGTTTAGAGCTCTTACAACGCCAGCAAACGCTGTTTTGAACGCCTTAATGCAAGCCTTACTACTTGTTAGGAAATGCATGTGTAACATTACAAACATGATAAAACAGCTTGTTATCACATCCAAACACTGTTTTGGAACAAAATATGAGTTTTCAGTTCATTCTTCAAAAGTTGCACTTTTGCCACAAGTTATGCTCAGAAACACTGTTTAGAGCTCTTACAACGCCAGCAAACGCTGTTTTGAACGCCTTAATGCAAGCCTTACCTACTTGTTAGGAAATGCATGTGTAACATTACAAACATGATAAAACAGCTTGTTATCACATCCAAACACTGTTTTAGAACAAAATATGAGTTTTCAGTTCATTCTTCAAAAGTTGCACTTTTGCTCCAAGTTATGCTCAGAAACACTGTTTAGAGTGCTTACAGCGCCAGCAAACGCTGTTTTGAACGCCTTAATGCAAGACTTACTACTTGTTAGAAAATGGATGTGTAACATTACAAACATGATAAAACAGCTTGTTATCACATCCAAACACTGTTTTAGAACAAAATATGAGTTTTCTTTTCATTCTTCAAAAGTTGCACTTTTGCTCCAAGTTATGCTCAGAAACACTGTTTAGAGCTCTTACAACGCCAGCAAACGCTGTTTTGAACGCCTTAATGCAAGCCTTACCTACTTGTTAGGAAATGCATGTGTAACATTACAAACATGATAAAACAGCTTGTTATCACATCCAAACACTGTTTTAGAACAAAATATGAGTTTTCAGTTCATTCTTCAAAAGTTGCACTTTTGCTCCAAGTTATGCTCAGAAACACTGTTTAGAGCGCTTACAGCGCCAGCAAACGCTGTTTTGAACGCCTTAATGCAAGACTTACTACTTGTTAGGAAATGCATGTGTAACATTACAAACATGATAAAACAGCTTGTTATCACATCCAAACACTGTTTTGGAACAAAATATGAGTTTTCAGTTCATTCTTCAAAAGTTGCACTTTTGCTCCAAGTTATGCTCAGAAACACTGTTTAGAGCGCTTACAGCGCCAGCAAACGCTGTTTTGAACGCCTTAATGCAAGACTTACTACTTGTCAGAAAATGGATGTGTAACATTACAAACATGATAAAACAGCTTGTTATCACATCCAAACACTGTTTTCATTCAAAATATGAGTTTTCTTTTCATTCTTGAAAAGTTGCACTTTTGCCCCAAGTTATGCTCAGAAACACTGTTTAGAGCTCTTACAACGCCAGCAAACGCTGTTTTGAACGCCTTAATGCAAGCCTTACCTACTTGTTAGGAAATGCATGTGTAACATTACAAACATGATAAAACAGCTTGTTATCACATCCAAACACTGTTTTAGAACAAAATATGAGTTTTCAGTTCATTCTTCAAAAGTTGCACTTTTGCTCCAAGTTATGCTCAGAAACACTGTTTAGAGCGCTTACAGCGCCAGCAAACGCTGTTTTGAACGCCTTAATACAAGACTTACTACTTGTTTGGAAATGCATGTGTAACATTACAAACATGATAAAACAGCTTGTTATCACATCCAAACACTGTTTTAGAACAAAATATGAGTTTTCAGTTCATTCTTCAAAAGTTGCACTTTTGCTCCAAGTTATGCTCAGAAACACTGTTTAGAGCGCTTACAGCGCCAGCAAACGCTGTTTTGAACGCCTTAATGCAAGACTTACTACTTGTTAGAAAATGGATGTGTAACATTACAAACATGATAAAACAGCTTGTTATCACATCCAAACACTGTTTTCATTCAAAATATGAGTTTTCTTTTCATTCTTCAAAAGTTGCACTTTTGCCACAAGTTATGCTCAGAAACACTGTTTAGAGCTCTTACAACGCCAGCAAACGCTGTTTTGAACGCCTTAATGCAAGCCTTACTACTTGTTAGGAAATGCATGTGTAACATTACAAACATGATAAAACAGCTTGTTATCACATCCAAACACTGTTTTGGAACAAAATATGAGTTTTCAGTTCATTCTTGAAAAGTTGCACTTTTGCCCCAAGTTATGCTCAGAAACACTGTTTAGAGCTCTTACAACGCCAGCAAACGCTGTTTTGAACGCCTTAATGCAAGCCTTACCTACTTGTTAGGAAATGCATGTGTAACATTACAAACATGATAAAACAGCTTGTTATCACATCCAAACACTGTTTTAGAACAAAATATGAGTTTTCAGTTCATTCTTCAAAAGTTGCACTTTTGCTCCAAGTTATGCTCAGAAACACTGTTTAGAGCGCTTACAGCGCCAGCAAACGCTGTTTTGAACGCCTTAATGCAAGACTTACTACTTGTTAGGAAATGCATGTGTAACATTACAAACATGATAAAACAGCTTGTTATCACATCCAAACACTGTTTTGGAACAAAATATGAGTTTTCAGTTCATTCTTCAAAAGTTGCACTTTTGCTCCAAGTTATGCTCAGAAACACTGTTTAGAGCGCTTACAGCGCCAGCAAACGCTGTTTTGAACGCCTTAATGCAAGACTTACTACTTGTCAGAAAATGGATGTGTAACATTACAAACATGATAAAACAGCTTGTTATCACATCCAAACACTGTTTTCATTCAAAATATGAGTTTTCTTTTCATTCTTGAAAAGTTGCACTTTTGCCCCAAGTTATGCTCAGAAACACTGTTTAGAGCTCTTACAACGCCAGCAAACGCTGTTTTGAACGCCTTAATGCAAGCCTTACCTACTTGTTAGGAAATGCATGTGTAACATTACAAACATGATAAAACAGCTTGTTATCACATCCAAACACTGTTTTAGAACAAAATATGAGTTTTCAGTTCATTCTTCAAAAGTTGCACTTTTGCTCCAAGTTATGCTCAGAAACACTGTTTAGAGCGCTTACAGCGCCAGCAAACGCTGTTTTGAACGCCTTAATACAAGACTTACTACTTGTTTGGAAATGCATGTGTAACATTACAAACATGATAAAACAGCTTGTTATCACATCCAAACACTGTTTTAGAACAAAATATGAGTTTTCAGTTCATTCTTCAAAAGTTGCACTTTTGCTCCAAGTTATGCTCAGAAACACTGTTTAGAGCGCTTACAGCGCCAGCAAACGCTGTTTTGAACGCCTTAATGCAAGACTTACTACTTGTTAGAAAATGGATGTGTAACATTACAAACATGATAAAACAGCTTGTTATCACATCCAAACACTGTTTTCATTCAAAATATGAGTTTTCTTTTCATTCTTCAAAAGTTGCACTTTTGCCACAAGTTATGCTCAGAAACACTGTTTAGAGCTCTTACAACGCCAGCAAACGCTGTTTTGAACGCCTTAATGCAGGCCTTACTACTTGTTAGGAAATGCATGTGTAACATTACAAACATGATAAAACAGCTTGTTATCACATCCAAACACTGTTTTCATTCAAAATATGAGTTTTCAGTTCATTCTTCAAAAGTTGCACTTTTGCCACAAGTTATGCTCAGAAACACTGTTTAGAGCTCTTACAACGCCAGCAAACGCTGTTTTGAACGCCTTAATGCAAGCCTTACCTACTTGTTAGGAAATGCATGTGTAACATTACAAACATGATAAAACAGCTTGTTATCACATCCAAGTTTTATCATGTTTGTAATGTTACACATGCATTTCCTAACAAGTAGGTAAGGCTTGCATTAAGGCGTTCAAAACAGCGTTTGCTGGCGTTGTAAGAGCTCTAAACAGTGTTTCTGAGCATAACTTGGGGCAAAAGTGCAACTTTTCAAGAATGAAAAGAAAACTCATATTTTGAATGAAAACAGTGTTTGGATGTGATAACAAGCTGTTTTATCATGTTTGTAATGTTACACATCCATTTTCTGACAAGTAGTAAGTCTTGCATTAAGGCGTTCAAAACAGCGTTTGCTGGCGCTGTAAGCGCTCTAAACAGTGTTTCTGAGCATAACTTGGAGCAAAAGTGCAACTTTTGAAGAATGAACTGAAAACTCATATTTTGTTGGAGCAAAAGTGCAACTTTTGAAGAATGAACTGAAAACTCATATTTTGTTCTAAAACAGCTTGTTATCACATCCAAACACTGTTTTAGAACAAAATATGAGTTTTCAGTTCATTCTTCAAAAGTTGCACTTTTGCTCCAAGTTATGCTCAGAAACACTGTTTAGAGCGCTTACAGCGCCAGCAAACGCTGTTTTGAACGCCTTAATACAAGACTTACTACTTGTTTGGAAATGCATGTGTAACATTACAAACATGATAAAACAGCTTGTTATCACATCCAAACACTGTTTTAGAACAAAATATGAGTTTTCAGTTCATTCTTCAAAAGTTGCACTTTTGCTCCAAGTTATGCTCAGAAACACTGTTTAGAGCGCTTACAGCGCCAGCAAACGCTGTTTTGAACGCCTTAATGCAAGACTTACTACTTGTTAGAAAATGGATGTGTAACATTACAAACATGATAAAACAGCTTGTTATCACATCCAAACACTGTTTTCATTCAAAATATGAGTTTTCTTTTCATTCTTCAAAAGTTGCACTTTTGCCACAAGTTATGCTCAGAAACACTGTTTAGAGCTCTTACAACGCCAGCAAACGCTGTTTTGAACGCCTTAATGCAAGCCTTACTACTTGTTAGGAAATGCATGTGTAACATTACAAACATGATAAAACAGCTTGTTATCACATCCAAACACTGTTTTGGAACAAAATATGAGTTTTCAGTTCATTCTTCAAAAGTTGCACTTTTGCCACAAGTTATGCTCAGAAACACTGTTTAGAGCTCTTACAACGCCAGCAAACGCTGTTTTGAACGCCTTAATGCAAGCCTTACCTACTTGTTAGGAAATGCATGTGTAACATTACAAACATGATAAAACAGCTTGTTATCACATCCAAACACTGTTTTAGAACAAAATATGAGTTTTCAGTTCATTCTTCAAAAGTTGCACTTTTGCTCCAAGTTATGCTCAGAAACACTGTTTAGAGCGCTTACAGCGCCAGCAAACGCTGTTTTGAACGCCTTAATACAAGACTTACTACTTGTTTGGAAATGCATGTGTAACATTACAAACATGATAAAACAGCTTGTTATCACATCCAAACACTGTTTTAGAACAAAATATGAGTTTTCAGTTCATTCTTCAAAAGTTGCACTTTTGCTCCAAGTTATGCTCAGAAACACTGTTTAGAGCGCTTACAGCGCCAGCAAACGCTGTTTTGAACGCCTTAATGCAAGACTTACTACTTGTTAGAAAATGGATGTGTAACATTACAAACATGATAAAACAGCTTGTTATCACATCCAAACACTGTTTTCATTCAAAATATGAGTTTTCTTTTCATTCTTCAAAAGTTGCACTTTTGCTCCAAGTTATGCTCAGAAACACTGTTTAGAGCGCTTACAGCGCCAGCAAACGCTGTTTTGAACGCCTTAATGCAAGACTTACTACTTGTTAGGAAATGCATGTGTAACATTACAAACATGATAAAACAGCTTGTTATCACATCCAAACACTGTTTTGGAACAAAATATGAGTTTTCAGTTCATTCTTCAAAAGTTGCACTTTTGCTCCAAGTTATGCTCAGAAACACTGTTTAGAGCGCTTACAGCGCCAGCAAACGCTGTTTTGAACGCCTTAATGCAAGACTTACTACTTGTCAGAAAATGGATGTGTAACATTACAAACATGATAAAACAGCTTGTTATCACATCCAAACACTGTTTTCATTCAAAATATGAGTTTTCTTTTCATTCTTGAAAAGTTGCACTTTTGCCCCAAGTTATGCTCAGAAACACTGTTTAGAGCTCTTACAACGCCAGCAAACGCTGTTTTGAACGCCTTAATGCAAGCCTTACCTACTTGTTAGGAAATGCATGTGTAACATTACAAACATGATAAAACAGCTTGTTATCACATCCAAACACTGTTTTAGAACAAAATATGAGTTTTCAGTTCATTCTTCAAAAGTTGCACTTTTGCTCCAAGTTATGCTCAGAAACACTGTTTAGAGCGCTTACAGCGCCAGCAAACGCTGTTTTGAACGCCTTAATACAAGACTTACTACTTGTTTGGAAATGCATGTGTAACATTACAAACATGATAAAACAGCTTGTTATCACATCCAAACACTGTTTTAGAACAAAATATGAGTTTTCAGTTCATTCTTCAAAAGTTGCACTTTTGCTCCAAGTTATGCTCAGAAACACTGTTTAGAGCGCTTACAGCGCCAGCAAACGCTGTTTTGAACGCCTTAATGCAAGATTTACTACTTGTTAGAAAATGGATGTGTAACATTACAAACATGATAAAACAGCTTGTTATCACATCCAAACACTGTTTTCATTCAAAATATGAGTTTTCTTTTCATTCTTCAAAAGTTGCACTTTTGCCACAAGTTATGCTCAGAAACACTGTTTAGAGCTCTTACAACGCCAGCAAACGCTGTTTTGAACGCCTTAATGCAAGCCTTACTACTTGTTAGGAAATGCATGTGTAACATTACAAACATGATAAAACAGCTTGTTATCACATCCAAACACTGTTTTGGAACAAAATATGAGTTTTCAGTTCATTCTTCAAAAGTTGCACTTTTGCCACAAGTTATGCTCAGAAACACTGTTTAGAGCTCTTACAACGCCAGCAAACGCTGTTTTGAACGCCTTAATGCAAGCCTTACCTACTTGTTAGGAAATGCATGTGTAACATTACAAACATGATAAAACAGCTTGTTATCACATCCAAGTTTTATCATGTTTGTAATGTTACACATGCATTTCCTAACAAGTAGGTAAGGCTTGCATTAAGGCGTTCAAAACAGCGTTTGCTGGCGTTGTAAGAGCTCTAAACAGTGTTTCTGAGCATAACTTGGGGCAAAAGTGCAACTTTTCAAGAATGAAAAGAAAACTCATATTTTGAATGAAAACAGTGTTTGGATGTGATAACAAGCTGTTTTATCATGTTTGTAATGTTACACATCCATTTTCTGACAAGTAGTAAGTCTTGCATTAAGGCGTTCAAAACAGCGTTTGCTGGCGCTGTAAGCGCTCTAAACAGTGTTTCTGAGCATAACTTGGAGCAAAAGTGCAACTTTTGAAGAATGAACTGAAAACTCATATTTTGTTGGAGCAAAAGTGCAACTTTTGAAGAATGAACTGAAAACTCATATTTTGTTCTAAAACAGCTTGTTATCACATCCAAACACTGTTTTAGAACAAAATATGAGTTTTCAGTTCATTCTTCAAAAGTTGCACTTTTGCTCCAAGTTATGCTCAGAAACACTGTTTAGAGCGCTTACAGCGCCAGCAAACGCTGTTTTGAACGCCTTAATACAAGACTTACTACTTGTTTGGAAATGCATGTGTAACATTACAAACATGATAAAACAGCTTGTTATCACATCCAAACACTGTTTTAGAACAAAATATGAGTTTTCAGTTCATTCTTCAAAAGTTGCACTTTTGCTCCAAGTTATGCTCAGAAACACTGTTTAGAGCGCTTACAGCGCCAGCAAACGCTGTTTTGAACGCCTTAATGCAAGACTTACTACTTGTTAGAAAATGGATGTGTAACATTACAAACATGATAAAACAGCTTGTTATCACATCCAAACACTGTTTTCATTCAAAATATGAGTTTTCTTTTCATTCTTCAAAAGTTGCACTTTTGCCACAAGTTATGCTCAGAAACACTGTTTAGAGCTCTTACAACGCCAGCAAACGCTGTTTTGAACGCCTTAATGCAAGCCTTACTACTTGTTAGGAAATGCATGTGTAACATTACAAACATGATAAAACAGCTTGTTATCACATCCAAACACTGTTTTGGAACAAAATATGAGTTTTCAGTTCATTCTTCAAAAGTTGCACTTTTGCCACAAGTTATGCTCAGAAACACTGTTTAGAGCTCTTACAACGCCAGCAAACGCTGTTTTGAACGCCTTAATGCAAGCCTTACCTACTTGTTAGGAAATGCATGTGTAACATTACAAACATGATAAAACAGCTTGTTATCACATCCAAACACTGTTTTAGAACAAAATATGAGTTTTCAGTTCATTCTTCAAAAGTTGCACTTTTGCTCCAAGTTATGCTCAGAAACACTGTTTAGAGCGCTTACAGCGCCAGCAAACGCTGTTTTGAACGCCTTAATACAAGACTTACTACTTGTTTGGAAATGCATGTGTAACATTACAAACATGATAAAACAGCTTGTTATCACATCCAAACACTGTTTTAGAACAAAATATGAGTTTTCAGTTCATTCTTCAAAAGTTGCACTTTTGCTCCAAGTTATGCTCAGAAACACCGTTTAGAGCGCTTACAGCGCCAGCAAACGCTGTTTTGAACGCCTTAATGCAAGACTTACTACTTGTTAGAAAATGGATGTGTAACATTACAAACATGATAAAACAGCTTGTTATCACATCCAAACACTGTTTTCATTCAAAATATGAGTTTTCTTTTCATTCTTGAAAAGTTGCACTTTTGCCCCAAGTTATGCTCAGAAACACTGTTTAGAGCTCTTACAACGCCAGCAAACGCTGTTTTGAACGCCTTAATGCAAGCCTTACCTACTTGTTAGGAAATGCATGTGTAACATTACAAACATGATAAAACAGCTTGTTATCACATCCAAACACTGTTTTAGAACAAAATATGAGTTTTCAGTTCATTCTTCAAAAGTTGCACTTTTGCTCCAAGTTATGCTCAGAAACACTGTTTAGAGTGCTTACAGCGCCAGCAAACGCTGTTTTGAACGTCTTAATGCAAGACTTACTACTTGTTAGAAAATGGATGTGTAACATTACAAACATGATAAAACAGCTTGTTATCACATCCAAACACTGTTTTCATTCAAAATATGAGTTTTCTTTTCATTCTTGAAAAGTTGCACTTTTGCCCCAAGTTATGCTCAGAAACACTGTTTAGAGCTCTTACAACGCCAGCAAACGCTGTTTTGAACGCCTTAATGCAAGCCTTACCTACTTGTTAGGAAATGCATGTGTAACATTACAAACATGATAAAACAGCTTGTTATCACATCCAAACACTGTTTTAGAACAAAATATGAGTTTTCAGTTCATTCTTCAAAAGTTGCACTTTTGCTCCAAGTTATGCTCAGAAACACTGTTTAGAGCGCTTACAGCGCCAGCAAACGCTGTTTTGAACGCCTTAATGCAAGACTTACTACTTGTTAGGAAATGCATGTGTAACATTACAAACATGATAAAACAGCTTGTTATCACATCCAAACACTGTTTTGGAACAAAATATGAGTTTTCAGTTCATTCTTCAAAAGTTGCACTTTTGCTCCAAGTTATGCTCAGAAACACTGTTTAGAGCGCTTACAGCGCCAGCAAACGCTGTTTTGAACGCCTTAATGCAAGACTTACTACTTGTTAGAAAATGGATGTGTAACATTACAAACATGATAAAACAGCTTGTTATCACATCCAAACACTGTTTTGGAACAAAATATGAGTTTTCAGTTCATTCTTCAAAAGTTGCACTTTTGCCACAAGTTATGCTCAGAAACACTGTTTAGAGCTCTTACAACGCCAGCAAACGCTGTTTTGAACGCCTTAATGCAAGCCTTACCTACTTGTTAGGAAATGCATGTGTAACATTACAAACATGATAAAACAGCTTGTTATCACATCCAAACACTGTTTTAGAACAAAATATGAGTTTTCAGTTCATTCTTCAAAAGTTGCACTTTTGCTCCAAGTTATGCTCAGAAACACTGTTTAGAGTGCTTACAGCGCCAGCAAACGCTGTTTTGAACGCCTTAATGCAAGACTTACTACTTGTTAGAAAATGGATGTGTAACATTACAAACATGATAAAACAGCTTGTTATCACATCCAAACAGTTTTCATTCAAAATATGAGTTTTCTTTTCATTCTTGAAAAGTTGCACTTTTGCCCCAAGTTATGCTCAGAAACACTGTTTAGAGCTCTTACAACGCCAGCAAACGCTGTTTTGAACGCCTTAATGCAAGCCTTACCTACTTGTTAGGAAATGCATGTGTAACATTACAAACATGATAAAACAGCTTGTTATCACATCCAAACACTGTTTTAGAACAAAATATGAGTTTTCAGTTCATTCTTCAAAAGTTGCACTTTTGCTCCAAGTTATGCTCAGAAACACTGTTTAGAGCGCTTACAGCGCCAGCAAACGCTGTTTTGAACGCCTTAATGCAAGACTTACTACTTGTTAGGAAATGCATGTGTAACATTACAAACATGATAAAACAGCTTGTTATCACATCCAAACACTGTTTTGGAACAAAATATGAGTTTTCAGTTCATTCTTCAAAAGTTGCACTTTTGCTCCAAGTTATGCTCAGAAACACTGTTTAGAGCGCTTACAGCGCCAGCAAACGCTGTTTTGAACGCCTTAATGCAAGACTTACTACTTGTTAGAAAATGGATGTGTAACATTACAAACATGATAAAACAGCTTGTTATCACATCCAAACACTGTTTTGGAACAAAATATGAGTTTTCAGTTCATTCTTCAAAAGTTGCACTTTTGCCACAAGTTATGCTCAGAAACACTGTTTAGAGCTCTTACAACGCCAGCAAACGCTGTTTTGAACGCCTTAATGCAAGCCTTACCTACTTGTTAGGAAATGCATGTGTAACATTACAAACATGATAAAACAGCTTGTTATCACATCCAAACACTGTTTTAGAACAAAATATGAGTTTTCAGTTCATTCTTCAAAAGTTGCACTTTTGCTCCAAGTTATGCTCAGAAACACTGTTTAGAGCGCTTACAGCGCCAGCAAACGCTGTTTTGAACGCCTTAATACAAGACTTACTACTTGTTTGGAAATGCATGTGTAACATTACAAACATGATAAAACAGCTTGTTATCACATCCAAACACTGTTTTAGAACAAAATATGAGTTTTCAGTTCATTCTTCAAAAGTTGCACTTTTGCTCCAAGTTATGCTCAGAAACACTGTTTAGAGCGCTTACAGCGCCAGCAAACGCTGTTTTGAACGCCTTAATGCAAGACTTACTACTTGTTAGAAAATGGATGTGTAACATTACAAACATGATAAAACAGCTTGTTATCACATCCAAACACTGTTTTCATTCAAAATATGAGTTTTCTTTTCATTCTTGAAAAGTTGCACTTTTGCCCCAAGTTATGCTCAGAAACACTGTTTAGAGCTCTTACAACGCCAGCAAACGCTGTTTTGAACGCCTTAATGCAAGCCTTACCTACTTGTTAGGAAATGCATGTGTAACATTACAAACATGATAAAACAGCTTGTTATCACATCCAAACACTGTTTTAGAACAAAATATGAGTTTTCAGTTCATTCTTCAAAAGTTGCACTTTTGCTCCAAGTTATGCTCAGAAACACTGTTTAGAGTGCTTACAGCGCCAGCAAACGCTGTTTTGAACGCCTTAATGCAAGACTTACTACTTGTTAGAAAATGGATGTGTAACATTACAAACATGATAAAACAGCTTGTTATCACATCCAAACACTGTTTTAGAACAAAATATGAGTTTTCTTTTCATTCTTCAAAAGTTGCACTTTTGCTCCAAGTTATGCTCAGAAACACTGTTTAGAGCTCTTACAACGCCAGCAAACGCTGTTTTGAACGCCTTAATGCAAGCCTTACCTACTTGTTAGGAAATGCATGTGTAACATTACAAACATGATAAAACAGCTTGTTATCACATCCAAACACTGTTTTAGAACAAAATATGAGTTTTCAGTTCATTCTTCAAAAGTTGCACTTTTGCTCCAAGTTATGCTCAGAAACACTGTTTAGAGCGCTTACAGCGCCAGCAAACGCTGTTTTGAACGCCTTAATGCAAGACTTACTACTTGTTAGGAAATGCATGTGTAACATTACAAACATGATAAAACAGCTTGTTATCACATCCAAACACTGTTTTGGAACAAAATATGAGTTTTCAGTTCATTCTTCAAAAGTTGCACTTTTGCTCCAAGTTATGCTCAGAAACACTGTTTAGAGCGATTACAGCGCCAGCAAACGCTGTTTTGAACGCCTTAATGCAAGACTTACTACTTGTCAGAAAATGGATGTGTAACATTACAAACATGATAAAACAGCTTGTTATCACATCCAAACACTGTTTTCATTCAAAATATGAGTTTTCTTTTCATTCTTGAAAAGTTGCACTTTTGCCCCAAGTTATGCTCAGAAACACTGTTTAGAGCTCTTACAACGCCAGCAAACGCTGTTTTGAACGCCTTAATGCAAGCCTTACCTACTTGTTAGGAAATGCATGTGTAACATTACAAACATGATAAAACAGCTTGTTATCACATCCAAACACTGTTTTAGAACAAAATATGAGTTTTCAGTTCATTCTTCAAAAGTTGCACTTTTGCTCCAAGTTATGCTCAGAAACACTGTTTAGAGCGCTTACAGCGCCAGCAAACGCTGTTTTGAACGCCTTAATACAAGACTTACTACTTGTTTGGAAATGCATGTGTAACATTACAAACATGATAAAACAGCTTGTTATCACATCCAAACACTGTTTTAGAACAAAATATGAGTTTTCAGTTCATTCTTCAAAAGTTGCACTTTTGCTCCAAGTTATGCTCAGAAACACTGTTTAGAGCGCTTACAGCGCCAGCAAACGCTGTTTTGAACGCCTTAATGCAAGACTTACTACTTGTTAGAAAATGGATGTGTAACATTACAAACATGATAAAACAGCTTGTTATCACATCCAAACACTGTTTTGGAACAAAATATGAGTTTTCAGTTCATTCTTCAAAAGTTGCACTTTTGCCACAAGTTATGCTCAGAAACACTGTTTAGAGCTCTTACAACGCCAGCAAACGCTGTTTTGAACGCCTTAATGCAAGCCTTACCTACTTGTTAGGAAATGCATGTGTAACATTACAAACATGATAAAACAGCTTGTTATCACATCCAAACACTGTTTTAGAACAAAATATGAGTTTTCAGTTCATTCTTCAAAAGTTGCACTTTTGCTCCAAGTTATGCTCAGAAACACTGTTTAGAGCGCTTACAGCGCCAGCAAACGCTGTTTTGAACGCCTTAATACAAGACTTACTACTTGTTTGGAAATGCATGTGTAACATTACAAACATGATAAAACAGCTTGTTATCACATCCAAACACTGTTTTAGAACAAAATATGAGTTTTCAGTTCATTCTTCAAAAGTTGCACTTTTGCTCCAAGTTATGCTCAGAAACACTGTTTAGAGCGCTTACAGCGCCAGCAAACGCTGTTTTGAACGCCTTAATGCAAGACTTACTACTTGTTAGAAAATGGATGTGTAACATTACAAACATGATAAAACAGCTTGTTATCACATCCAAACACTGTTTTCATTCAAAATATGAGTTTTCTTTTCATTCTTGAAAAGTTGCACTTTTGCCCCAAGTTATGCTCAGAAACACTGTTTAGAGCTCTTACAACGCCAGCAAACGCTGTTTTGAACGCCTTAATGCAAGCCTTACCTACTTGTTAGGAAATGCATGTGTAACATTACAAACATGATAAAACAGCTTGTTATCACATCCAAACACTGTTTTAGAACAAAATATGAGTTTTCAGTTCATTCTTCAAAAGTTGCACTTTTGCTCCAAGTTATGCTCAGAAACACTGTTTAGAGTGCTTACAGCGCCAGCAAACGCTGTTTTGAACGCCTTAATGCAAGACTTACTACTTGTTAGAAAATGGATGTGTAACATTACAAACATGATAAAACAGCTTGTTATCACATCCAAACACTGTTTTAGAACAAAATATGAGTTTTCTTTTCATTCTTCAAAAGTTGCACTTTTGCTCCAAGTTATGCTCAGAAACACTGTTTAGAGCTCTTACAACGCCAGCAAACGCTGTTTTGAACGCCTTAATGCAAGCCTTACCTACTTGTTAGGAAATGCATGTGTAACATTACAAACATGATAAAACAGCTTGTTATCACATCCAAACACTGTTTTAGAACAAAATATGAGTTTTCAGTTCATTCTTCAAAAGTTGCACTTTTGCTCCAAGTTATGCTCAGAAACACTGTTTAGAGCGCTTACAGCGCCAGCAAACGCTGTTTTGAACGCCTTAATGCAAGACTTACTACTTGTTAGGAAATGCATGTGTAACATTACAAACATGATAAAACAGCTTGTTATCACATCCAAACACTGTTTTGGAACAAAATATGAGTTTTCAGTTCATTCTTCAAAAGTTGCACTTTTGCTCCAAGTTATGCTCAGAAACACTGTTTAGAGCGCTTACAGCGCCAGCAAACGCTGTTTTGAACGCCTTAATGCAAGACTTACTACTTGTCAGAAAATGGATGTGTAACATTACAAACATGATAAAACAGCTTGTTATCACATCCAAACACTGTTTTCATTCAAAATATGAGTTTTCTTTTCATTCTTGAAAAGTTGCACTTTTGCCCCAAGTTATGCTCAGAAACACTGTTTAGAGCTCTTACAACGCTAGCAAACGCTGTTTTGAACGCCTTAATGCAAGCCTTACCTACTTGTTAGGAAATGCATGTGTAACATTACAAACATGATAAAACAGCTTGTTATCACATCCAAACACTGTTTTAGAACAAAATATGAGTTTTCAGTTCATTCTTCAAAAGTTGCACTTTTGCTCCAAGTTATGCTCAGAAACACTGTTTAGAGCGCTTACAGCGCCAGCAAACGCTGTTTTGAACGCCTTAATACAAGACTTACTACTTGTTTGGAAATGCATGTGTAACATTACAAACATGATAAAACAGCTTGTTATCACATCCAAACACTGTTTTCATTCAAAATATGAGTTTTCTTTTCATTCTTGAAAAGTTGCACTTTTGCCCCAAGTTATGCTCAGAAACACTGTTTAGAGCTCTTACAACGCCAGCAAACGCTGTTTTGAACGCCTTAATGCAAGCCTTACCTACTTGTTAGGAAATGCATGTGTAACATTACAAACATGATAAAACAGCTTGTTATCACATCCAAACACTGTTTTAGAACAAAATATGAGTTTTCAGTTCATTCTTCAAAAGTTGCACTTTTGCTCCAAGTTATGCTCAGAAACACTGTTTAGAGTGCTTACAGCGCCAGCAAACGCTGTTTTGAACGCCTTAATGCAAGACTTACTACTTGTTAGAAAATGGATGTGTAACATTACAAACATGATAAAACAGCTTGTTATCACATCCAAACACTGTTTTAGAACAAAATATGAGTTTTCTTTTCATTCTTCAAAAGTTGCACTTTTGCTCCAAGTTATGCTCAGAAACACTGTTTAGAGCTCTTACAACGCCAGCAAACGCTGTTTTGAACGCCTTAATGCAAGCCTTACCTACTTGTTAGGAAATGCATGTGTAACATTACAAACATGATAAAACAGCTTGTTATCACATCCAAACACTGTTTTAGAACAAAATATGAGTTTTCAGTTCATTCTTCAAAAGTTGCACTTTTGCTCCAAGTTATGCTCAGAAACACTGTTTAGAGCGCTTACAGCGCCAGCAAACGCTGTTTTGAACGCCTTAATGCAAGACTTACTACTTGTTAGGAAATGCATGTGTAACATTACAAACATGATAAAACAGCTTGTTATCACATCCAAACACTGTTTTGGAACAAAATATGAGTTTTCAGTTCATTCTTCAAAAGTTGCACTTTTGCTCCAAGTTATGCTCAGAAACACTGTTTAGAGCGATTACAGCGCCAGCAAACGCTGTTTTGAACGCCTTAATGCAAGACTTACTACTTGTCAGAAAATGGATGTGTAACATTACAAACATGATAAAACAGCTTGTTATCACATCCAAACACTGTTTTCATTCAAAATATGAGTTTTCTTTTCATTCTTGAAAAGTTGCACTTTTGCCCCAAGTTATGCTCAGAAACACTGTTTAGAGCTCTTACAACGCCAGCAAACGCTGTTTTGAACGCCTTAATGCAAGCCTTACCTACTTGTTAGGAAATGCATGTGTAACATTACAAACATGATAAAACAGCTTGTTATCACATCCAAACACTGTTTTAGAACAAAATATGAGTTTTCAGTTCATTCTTCAAAAGTTGCACTTTTGCTCCAAGTTATGCTCAGAAACACTGTTTAGAGCGCTTACAGCGCCAGCAAACGCTGTTTTGAACGCCTTAATACAAGACTTACTACTTGTTTGGAAATGCATGTGTAACATTACAAACATGATAAAACAGCTTGTTATCACATCCAAACACTGTTTTAGAACAAAATATGAGTTTTCAGTTCATTCTTCAAAAGTTGCACTTTTGCTCCAAGTTATGCTCAGAAACACTGTTTAGAGCGCTTACAGCGCCAGCAAACGCTGTTTTGAACGCCTTAATGCAAGACTTACTACTTGTTAGAAAATGGATGTGTAACATTACAAACATGATAAAACAGCTTGTTATCACATCCAAACACTGTTTTGGAACAAAATATGAGTTTTCAGTTCATTCTTCAAAAGTTGCACTTTTGCCACAAGTTATGCTCAGAAACACTGTTTAGAGCTCTTACAACGCCAGCAAACGCTGTTTTGAACGCCTTAATGCAAGCCTTACCTACTTGTTAGGAAATGCATGTGTAACATTACAAACATGATAAAACAGCTTGTTATCACATCCAAACACTGTTTTAGAACAAAATATGAGTTTTCAGTTCATTCTTCAAAAGTTGCACTTTTGCTCCAAGTTATGCTCAGAAACACTGTTTAGAGCGCTTACAGCGCCAGCAAACGCTGTTTTGAACGCCTTAATACAAGACTTACTACTTGTTTGGAAATGCATGTGTAACATTACAAACATGATAAAACAGCTTGTTATCACATCCAAACACTGTTTTAGAACAAAATATGAGTTTTCAGTTCATTCTTCAAAAGTTGCACTTTTGCTCCAAGTTATGCTCAGAAACACTGTTTAGAGCGCTTACAGCGCCAGCAAACGCTGTTTTGAACGCCTTAATGCAAGACTTACTACTTGTTAGAAAATGGATGTGTAACATTACAAACATGATAAAACAGCTTGTTATCACATCCAAACACTGTTTTCATTCAAAATATGAGTTTTCTTTTCATTCTTGAAAAGTTGCACTTTTGCCCCAAGTTATGCTCAGAAACACTGTTTAGAGCTCTTACAACGCCAGCAAACGCTGTTTTGAACGCCTTAATGCAAGCCTTACCTACTTGTTAGGAAATGCATGTGTAACATTACAAACATGATAAAACAGCTTGTTATCACATCCAAACACTGTTTTAGAACAAAATATGAGTTTTCAGTTCATTCTTCAAAAGTTGCACTTTTGCTCCAAGTTATGCTCAGAAACACTGTTTAGAGTGCTTACAGCGCCAGCAAACGCTGTTTTGAACGCCTTAATGCAAGACTTACTACTTGTTAGAAAATGGATGTGTAACATTACAAACATGATAAAACAGCTTGTTATCACATCCAAACACTGTTTTAGAACAAAATATGAGTTTTCTTTTCATTCTTCAAAAGTTGCACTTTTGCTCCAAGTTATGCTCAGAAACACTGTTTAGAGCTCTTACAACGCCAGCAAACGCTGTTTTGAACGCCTTAATGCAAGCCTTACCTACTTGTTAGGAAATGCATGTGTAACATTACAAACATGATAAAACAGCTTGTTATCACATCCAAACACTGTTTTAGAACAAAATATGAGTTTTCAGTTCATTCTTCAAAAGTTGCACTTTTGCTCCAAGTTATGCTCAGAAACACTGTTTAGAGCGCTTACAGCGCCAGCAAACGCTGTTTTGAACGCCTTAATGCAAGACTTACTACTTGTTAGGAAATGCATGTGTAACATTACAAACATGATAAAACAGCTTGTTATCACATCCAAACACTGTTTTGGAACAAAATATGAGTTTTCAGTTCATTCTTCAAAAGTTGCACTTTTGCTCCAAGTTATGCTCAGAAACACTGTTTAGAGCGCTTACAGCGCCAGCAAACGCTGTTTTGAACGCCTTAATGCAAGACTTACTACTTGTCAGAAAATGGATGTGTAACATTACAAACATGATAAAACAGCTTGTTATCACATCCAAACACTGTTTTCATTCAAAATATGAGTTTTCTTTTCATTCTTGAAAAGTTGCACTTTTGCCCCAAGTTATGCTCAGAAACACTGTTTAGAGCTCTTACAACGCTAGCAAACGCTGTTTTGAACGCCTTAATGCAAGCCTTACCTACTTGTTAGGAAATGCATGTGTAACATTACAAACATGATAAAACAGCTTGTTATCACATCCAAACACTGTTTTAGAACAAAATATGAGTTTTCAGTTCATTCTTCAAAAGTTGCACTTTTGCTCCAAGTTATGCTCAGAAACACTGTTTAGAGCGCTTACAGCGCCAGCAAACGCTGTTTTGAACGCCTTAATACAAGACTTACTACTTGTTTGGAAATGCATGTGTAACATTACAAACATGATAAAACAGCTTGTTATCACATCCAAACACTGTTTTAGAACAAAATATGAGTTTTCAGTTCATTCTTCAAAAGTTGCACTTTTGCTCCAAGTTATGCTCAGAAACACTGTTTAGAGCGCTTACAGCGCCAGCAAACGCTGTTTTGTACGCCTTAATGCAAGACTTACTACTTGTTAGAAAATGGATGTGTAACATTACAAACATGATAAAACAGCTTGGTATCACATCCAAACACTGTTTTCATTCAAAATATGAGTTTTCTTTTCATTCTTCAAAAGTTGCACTTTTGCCACAAGTTATGCTCAGAAACACTGTTTAGAGCTCTTACAACGCCAGCAAACGCTGTTTTGAACGCCTTAATGCAAGCCTTACTACTTGTTAGGAAATGCATGTGTAACATTACAAACATGATAAAACAGCTTGTTATCACATCCAAACACTGTTTTGGAACAAAATATGAGTTTTCAGTTCATTCTTCAAAAGTTGCACTTTTGCTCCAAGTTATGCTCAGAAACACTGTTTAGAGCGCTTACAGCGCCAGCAAACGCTGTTTTGAACGCCTTAATGCAAGACTTACTACTTGTCAGAAAATGGATGTGTAACATTACAAACATGATAAAACAGCTTGTTATCACATCCAAACACTGTTTTCATTCAAAATATGAGTTTTCTTTTCATTCTTGAAAAGTTGCACTTTTGCCCCCAAGTTATGCTCAGAAACACTGTTTAGAGCTCTTACAACGCCAGCAAACGCTGTTTTGAACGCCTTAATGCAAGCCTTACCTACTTGTTAGGAAATGCATGTGTAACATTACAAACATGATAAAACAGCTTGTTATCACATCCAAACACTGTTTTAGAACAAAATATGAGTTTTCAGTTCATTCTTCAAAAGTTGCACTTTTGCTCCAAGTTATGCTCAGAAACACTGTTTAGAGCGCTTACAGCGCCAGCAAACGCTGTTTTGAACGCCTTAATACAAGACTTACTACTTGTTTGGAAATGCATGTGTAACATTACAAACATGATAAAACAGCTTGTTATCACATCCAAACACTGTTTTAGAACAAAATATGAGTTTTCAGTTCATTCTTCAAAAGTTGCACTTTTGCTCCAAGTTATGCTCAGAAACACTGTTTAGAGCGCTTACAGCGCCAGCAAACGCTGTTTTGAACGCCTTAATGCAAGACTTACTACTTGTTAGAAAATGGATGTGTAACATTACAAACATGATAAAACAGCTTGGTATCACATCCAAACACTGTTTTCATTCAAAATATGAGTTTTCTTTTCATTCTTCAAAAGTTGCACTTTTGCCACAAGTTATGCTCAGAAACACTGTTTAGAGCTCTTACAACGCCAGCAAAACGCTGTTTTGAACGCCTTAATGCAAGCCTTACTACTTGTTAGGAAATGCATGTGTAACATTACAAACATGATAAAACAGCTTGTTATCACATCCAAACACTGTTTTGGAACAAAATATGAGTTTTTCAGTTCATTCTTCAAAAGTTGCACTTTTGCCACAAGTTATGCTCAGAAACACTGTTTAGAGCTCTTACAACGCCAGCAAACGCTGTTTTGAACGCCTTAATGCAAGCCTTACCTACTTGTTAGGAAATGCATGTGTAACATTACAAACATGATAAAACAGCTTGTTATCACATCCAAACACTGTTTTAGAACAAAATATGAGTTTTTCAGTTCATTCTTCAAAAGTTGCACTTTTGCTCCAAGTTATGCTCAGAAACACTGTTTAGAGCGCTTACAGCGCCAGCAAACGCTGTTTTGAACGCCTTAATACAAGACTTACTACTTGTTTGGAAATGCATGTGTAACATTACAAACATGATAAAACAGCTTGTTATCACATCCAAACACTGTTTTAGAACAAAATATGAGTTTTCAGTTCATTCTTCAAAAGTTGCACTTTTGCTCCAAGTTATGCTCAGAAACACTGTTTAGAGCGCTTACAGCGCCAGCAAACGCTGTTTTGAACGCCTTAATGCAAGACTTACTACTTGTTAGAAAATGGATGTGTAACATTACAAACATGATAAAACAGCTTGTTATCACATCCAAACACTGTTTTCATTCAAAATATGAGTTTTCTTTTCATTCTTGAAAAGTTGCACTTTTGCCCCAAGTTATGCTCAGAAACACTGTTTAGAGCTCTTACAACGCCAGCAAACGCTGTTTTGAACGCCTTAATGCAAGCCTTACCTACTTGTTAGGAAATGCATGTGTAACATTACAAACATGATAAAACAGCTTGTTATCACATCCAAACACTGTTTTAGAACAAAATATGAGTTTTCAGTTCATTCTTCAAAAGTTGCACTTTTGCTCCAAGTTATGCTCAGAAACACTGTTTAGAGTGCTTACAGCGCCAGCAAAACGCTGTTTTGAACGCCTTAATGCAAGACTTTACTACTTGTTAGAAAATGGATGGGTAAAATTACAAACATGATAAAACAGCTTGTTATCACATCCAAACACTGTTTTCATTCAAAATATGAGTTTTCTTTTCATTCTTGAAAAGTTGCACTTTTGCCCCAAGTTATGCTCAGAAACACTGTTTAGAGCTCTTACAACGCCAGCAAACGCTGTTTTGAACGCCTTAATGCAAGCCTTACCTACTTGTTAGGAAATGCATGTGTAACATTACAAACATGATAAAACAGCTTGTTATCACATCCAAACACTGTTTTAGAACAAAATATGAGTTTTCAGTTCATTCTTCAAAAGTTGCACTTTTGCTCCAAGTTATGCTCAGAAACACTGTTTAGAGCGCTTACAGCGCCAGCAAAACGCTGTTTTGAACGCCTTAATGCAAGACTTACTACTTGTTAGGAAATGCATGTGTAACATTACAAACATGATAAAACAGCTTGTTATCACATCCAAACACTGTTTTGGAACAAAATATGAGTTTTCAGTTCATTCTTCAAAAGTTGCACTTTTGCTCCAATTTATGCTCAGAAACACTGTTTAGAGCGCTTACAGCGCCAGCAAACGCTGTTTGAACGCCTTAATGCAAGACTTACTACTTGTCAGAAAATGGATGTGTAACATTACAAACATGATAAAACAGCTTGTTATCACATCCAAACACTGTTTTCATTCAAAATATGAGTTTTCTTTTAATTCTTGAAAAGTTGCACTTTTGCCCCAAGTTATGCTCAGAAACACTGTTTAGAGCTCTTACAAACGCCAGCAAACGCTGTTTTGAACGCCTTAATGCAAGCCTTACCTACTTGTTAGGAAATGCATGTGTAACATTACAAACATGATAAAACAGCTTGTTATCACATCCAAACACTGTTTTAGAACAAAATATGAGTTTTCAGTTCATTCTTCAAAAGTTGCACTTTTGCTCCAAGTTATGCTCAGAAACACTGTTTAGAGCGCTTACAGCGCCAGCAAACGCTGTTTTGAACGCCTTAATACAAGACTTACTACTTGTTTGGAAATGCATGTGTAACATTACAAACATGATAAAACAGCTTGTTATCACATCCAAACACTGTTTTAGAACAAAATATGAGTTTTCAGTTCATTCTTCAAAAGTTGCACTTTTGCTCCAAGTTATGCTCAGAAACACTGTTTAGAGCGCTTACAGCGCCAGCAAACGCTGTTTTGAACGCCTTAATGCAAGACTTACTACTTGTTAGAAAATGGATGTGTAACATTACAAAACATGATAAAACAGCTTGTTATCACATCCAAACACTGTTTTCATTCAAAATATGAGTTTTCTTTTCATTCTTGAAAAGTTGCACTTTTGCCCCAAGTTATGCTCAGAAACACTGTTTAGAGCTCTTACAACGCCAGCAAACGCTGTTTTGAACGCCTTAATGCAAGCCTTACCTACTTGTTAGGAAATGCATGTGTAACATTACAAACATGATAAAACAGCTTGTTATCACATCCAAACACTGTTTTAGAACAAAATATGAGTTTTCAGTTCATTCTTCAAAAGTTGCACTTTTGCTCCAAGTTATGCTCAGAAACACTGTTTAGAGTGCTTACAGCGCCAGCAAACGCTGTTTTGAACGCCTTAATGCAAGACTTACTACTTGTTAGAAAATGGATGTGTAACATTACAAACATGATAAAACAGCTTGTTATCACATCCAAACACTGTTTTTAGAACAAAATATGAGTTTTCTTTTCATTCTTCAAAAGTTGCACTTTTGCTCCAAGTTATGCTCAGAAACACTGTTTAGAGCTCTTACAACGCCAGCAAACGCTGTTTTGAACGCCTTAATGCAAGCCTTACCTACTTGTTAGGAAATGCATGTGTAACATTACAAACATGATAAAACAGCTTGTTATCACATCCAAACACTGTTTTAGAACAAATTATGAGTTTTCAGTTCATTCTTCAAAAGTTGCACTTTTGCTCCAAGTTATGCTCAGAAACACTGTTTAGAGCGCTTACAGCGCCAGCAAACGCTGTTTTGAACGCCTTAATGCAAGACTTACTACTTGTTAGGAAATGCATGTGTAACATTACAAACATGATAAAACAGCTTGTTATCACATCCAAACACTGTTTTGGAACAAAATATGAGTTTTCAGTTCATTCTTCAAAAGTTGCACTTTTGCTCCAAGTTATGCTCAGAAACACTGTTTAGAGCGCTTACAGCGCCAGCAAACGCTGTTTTGAACGCCTTAATGCAAGACTTACTACTTGTCAGAAAATGGATGTGTAACATTACAAACATGATAAAACAGCTTGTTATCACATCCAAACACTGTTTTCATTCAAAATATGAGTTTTCTTTTCATTCTTGAAAAGTTGCACTTTTGCCCCAAGTTATGCTCAGAAACACTGTTTAGAGCTCTTACAACGCCAGCAAACGCTGTTTTGAACGCCTTAATGCAAGCCTTACCTACTTGTTAGGAAATGCATGTGTAACATTACAAACATGATAAAACAGCTTGTTATCACATCCAAACACTGTTTTAGAACAAAATATGAGTTTTCAGTTCATTCTTCAAAAGTTGCACTTTTGCTCCAAGTTATGCTCAGAAACACTGTTTAGAGCGCTTACAGCGCCAGCAAACGCTGTTTTGAACGCCTTAATACAAGACTTACTACTTGTTTGGAAATGCATGTGTAACATTACAAACATGATAAAACAGCTTGTTATCACATCCAAACACTGTTTTAGAACAAAATATGAGTTTTCAGTTCATTCTTCAAAAGTTGCACTTTTGCTCCAAGTTATGCTCAGAAACACTGTTTAGAGCGCTTACAGCGCCAGCAAACGCTGTTTTGAACGCCTTAATGCAAGACTTACTACTTGTTAGAAAATGGATGTGTAACATTACAAACATGATAAAACAGCTTGTTATCACATCCAAACACTGTTTTCATTCAAAATATGAGTTTTCTTTTCATTCTTCAAAAGTTGCACTTTTGCCACAAGTTATGCTCAGAAACACTGTTTAGAGCTCTTACAACGCCAGCAAACGCTGTTTTGAACGCCTTAATGCAAGCCTTACTACTTGTTAGGAAATGCATGTGTAACATTACAAACATGATAAAACAGCTTGTTATCACATCCAAACACTGTTTTGGAACAAAATATGAGTTTTCAGTTCATTCTTCAAAAGTTGCACTTTTGCCACAAGTTATGCTCAGAAACACTGTTTAGAGCTCTTACAACGCCAGCAAACGCTGTTTTGAACGCCTTAATGCAAGCCTTACCTACTTGTTAGGAAATGCATGTGCATTACAAACATGATAAAACAGCTTGTTATCACATCCAAACACTGTTTTAGGAACAAAATATGAGTTTTCAGTTCATTCTTCAAAAGTTGCACTTTTGCTCCAAGTTATGCTCAGTAACACTGTTTAGAGTGCTTACAGCGCCAGCAAACGCTGTTTTGAACGCCTTAATGCAAGACTTACTACTTGTTAGAAAATGGATGTGTAACATTACAAACATGATAAAACAGCTTGTTATCACATCCAAACACTGTTTTCATTCAAAATATGAGTTTTCTTTTCATTCTTGAAAAGTATGCACTTTGCCCCAAGTTATGCTCAGAAACACTGTTAGAGCTCTTACAACGCCAGCAAACGAGCTGTTTTGAACGCCTTAATGCAAGCCTTACCTACTTGTTAGGAAATGCATGTGTAACCATTACAAACATGATAAAACAGCTTGTTATCACATCCAAACACTGTTTTGAACAAAATATGAGTTTCTCAGTTCATTCTTCAAAAGTTGCACTTTTGCTCCAAGTTATGCTCAGAAACACTGTTTAGAGCGCTTACAGCGCCAGCAAACGCTGTTTTGAACGCCTTAATGCAAGACTTACTACTTGTCAGAAAATGGATGTGTAACATTACAAACATGATAAAACAGCTTGTTATCACATCCAAACACTGTTTTCATTCAAAATATGAGTTTTTCTTTTCATTCTGAAAAGTTGCACTTTTGCCCAAGTTATGCTCAGAAACACTGTTTAGAGCTCTTACAACGCCAGCAAACGCTGTTTTGAACGCCTTAATGCAAGCCTTACCTACTTGTTAGGAAATGCATGTGTAACATTACAAACATGATAAAAACAGCTTGTTATCACATCCAAACACTGTTTTAGAACAAAATATGAGTTTTCAGTTCATTCTTCAAAAGTTGCACTTTTGCTCCAAGTTATGCTCAGAAACACTGTTTAGAGCGCTTACAGCGCCAGCAAACGCTGTTTTGAACGCCTTAATACAAGACTTACTACTTGTTTGGAAATGCATGTGTAACATTACAAACATGATAAAACAGCTTGTTATCACATCCAACACTGTTTTAGAACAAAATATGAGTTTTCAGTTCATTCTTCAAAAGTTGCACTTTTGCTCCAAGTTATGCTCAGAAACACTGTTTAGAGCGCTTACAGCGCCAGCAAACGCTGTTTTGAACGCCTTAATGCAAGACTTACTACTTGTTAGAAAATGGATGTGTTAACATTACAAACATGATAAAACAGCTTGTTATCACATCCAAACACTGTTTTCATTCAAAATATGAGTTTTCTTTTCATTCTTCAAAAGTTGCACTTTTGCCACAAGTTATGCTCAGAAACACTGTTTAGAGCTCTTACAACGCCAGCAAACGCTGTTTTGAACGCCTTAATGCAAGCCTTACTACTTGTTAGGAAATGCATGTGTAACATTACAAACATGATAAAACAGCTTGTTATCACATCCAAACACTGTTTTTGGAACAAAATATGAGTTTTCAGTTCATTCTTCAAAAGTTGCACTTTTGCCCACAAGTTATGCTCAGAAAACACTGTTTAGAGCTCTTACAAACGCCAGCAAACGCTGTTTTGAAACGCCTTAATGCAAGCCTTACCTACTTGTTAGGAAATGCCATGTGTAACATTACAAACATGATAAAACAGCTTGTTATCACATCCAAACACTGTTTTAGAACAAAATATGAGTTTTCAGTTCATTCTTCAAAAGTTGCACTTTTGCTCCAAGTTATGCTCAGAAACACTGTTTAGAGCGCTTACAGCGCCAGCAAACGCTGTTTTGAACGCCTTAATACAAGACTTACTACTTGTTTGGAAATGCATGTGTAACATTACAAACATGATAAAACAGCTTGTTATCACATCCAAACACTGTTTTAGAACAAAAATATGAGTTTTCAGTTCATTCTTCAAAAGTTGCACTTTTGCTCCAAGTTATGCTCAGAAACACCGTTTAGAGCGCTTACAGCGCCAGCAAACGCTGTTTTGAACGCCTTAATGCAAGACTTACTACTTGTTAGAAAATGGATGTGTAACATTACAAACATGATAAAACAGCTTGTTATCACATCCAAACACTGTTTTGGAACAAAATATGAGTTTTCAGTTCATTCTTCAAAAGTTGCACTTTTGCTCCAAGTTATGCTCAGAAACACTGTTTAGGAGCGCTTACAGCGCCAGCAAACGCTGTTTTGAACGCCTTAATGCAAGGACTTACTACTTGTCAGAAAATGGATGTGGTAACATTACAAACATGATAAAACAGCTTGTTATCACATCCAAACACTGTTTTCATTCAAAATATGAGTTTTCTTTTCATTCTTGAAAAGTTGCACTTTTGCCCAAGTTATGCTCAGAAACACTGTTTAGAGCTCTTACAACGCCAGCAAACGCTGTTTTGAACGCCTTAATGCAAGCCTTACCTACTTGTTAGGAAATGCATGTGTAACATTACAAACATGATAAAACAGCTTGTTATCACATCCAAACACTGTTTTAGAACAAAATATGAGTTTCAGTTCATTCTTCAAAAAGTTGCACTTTTGCTCCCTCAGAAACACTGTTTAGAGCGCTTACAGCGCCAGCAAACGCTGTTTTGAACGCCTTAATACAAGACTTACTACTTGTTTGGAAATGCATGTGTAACATTACAAACATGATAAAACAGCTTGTTATCACATCCAAACACTGTTTTAGAACAAAATATGAGTTTTCAGTTCATTCTTCAAAAGTTGCACTTTTGCTCCAAGTTATGCTCAGAAACACTGTTTAGAGCGCTTACAGCGCCAGCAAACGCTGTTTTGAACGCCTTAATGCAAGACTTACTACTTGTTAGAAAATGGATGTGTAACATTACAAACATGATAAAACAGCTTGGTATCACATCCAAACACTGTTTTCATTCAAAATATGAGTTTTCTTTTCATTCTTCAAAAGTTGCACTTTTGCCACAAGTTATGCTCAGAAACACTGTTTAGAGCTCTTACAACGCCAGCAAACGCTGTTTTGAACGCCTTAATGCAAGCCTTACTACTTGTTAGGAAATGCATGTGTAACATTACAAACATGATAAAACAGCTTGTTATCACATCCAAACACTGTTTTGGAACAAAATATGAGTTTTCAGTTCATTCTTCAAAAGTTGCACTTTTGCCACAAGTTATGCTCAGAAACACTGTTTAGAGCTCTTACAACGCCAGCAAACGCTGTTTTGAACGCCTTAATGCAAGCCTTACCTACTTGTTAGGAAATGCATGTGTAACATTACAAACATGATAAAACAGCTTGTTATCACATCCAAACACTGTTTTAGAACAAAATATGAGTTTTCAGTTCATTCTTCAAAAGTTGCACTTTTGCTCCAAGTTATGCTCAGAAACACTGTTTAGAGCGCTTACAGCGCCAGCAAACGCTGTTTTGAACGCCTTAATACAAGACTTACTACTTGTTTGGAAATGCATGTGTAACATTACAAACATGATAAAACAGCTTGTTATCACATCCAAACACTGTTTTAGAACAAAATATGAGTTTTCAGTTCATTCTTCAAAAGTTGCACTTTTGCTCCAAGTTATGCTCAGAAACACTGTTTAGAGCGCTTACAGCGCCAGCAAACGCTGTTTTGAACGCCTTAATGCAAGACTTACTACTTGTTAGAAAATGGATGTGTAACATTACAAACATGATAAAACAGCTTGTTATCACATCCAAACACTGTTTTCATTCAAAATATGAGTTTTCTTTTCATTCTTGAAAAGTTGCACTTTTGCCCCAAGTTATGCTCAGAAACACTGTTTAGAGCTCTTACAACGCCAGCAAACGCTGTTTTGAACGCCTTAATGCAAGCCTTACCTACTTGTTAGGAAATGCATGTGTAACATTACAAACATGATAAAACAGCTTGTTATCACATCCAAACACTGTTTTAGAACAAAATATGAGTTTTCAGTTCATTCTTCAAAAGTTGCACTTTTGCTCCAAGTTATGCTCAGAAACACTGTTTAGAGTGCTTACAGCGCCAGCAAACGCTGTTTTGAACGCCTTAATGCAAGACTTACTACTTGTTAGAAAATGGATGGGTAAAATTACAAACATGATAAAACAGCTTGTTATCACATCCAAACACTGTTTTCATTCAAAATATGAGTTTTCTTTTCATTCTTGAAAAGTTGCACTTTTGCCCCAAGTTATGCTCAGAAACACTGTTTAGAGCTCTTACAACGCCAGCAAACGCTGTTTTGAACGCCTTAATGCAAGCCTTACCTACTTGTTAGGAAATGCATGTGTAACATTACAAACATGATAAAACAGCTTGTTATCACATCCAAACACTGTTTTAGAACAAAATATGAGTTTTCAGTTCATTCTTCAAAAGTTGCACTTTTGCTCCAAGTTATGCTCAGAAACACTGTTTAGAGCGCTTACAGCGCCAGCAAACGCTGTTTTGAACGCCTTAATGCAAGACTTACTACTTGTTAGGAAATGCATGTGTAACATTACAAACATGATAAAACAGCTTGTTATCACATCCAAACACTGTTTTGGAACAAAATATGAGTTTTCAGTTCATTCTTCAAAAGTTGCACTTTTGCTCCAATTTATGCTCAGAAACACTGTTTAGAGCGCTTACAGCGCCAGCAAACGCTGTTTTGAACGCCTTAATGCAAGACTTACTACTTGTCAGAAAATGGATGTGTAACATTACAAACATGATAAAACAGCTTGTTATCACATCCAAACACTGTTTTCATTCAAAATATGAGTTTTCTTTTAATTCTTGAAAAGTTGCACTTTTGCCCCAAGTTATGCTCAGAAACACTGTTTAGAGCTCTTACAACGCCAGCAAACGCTGTTTTGAACGCCTTAATGCAAGCCTTACCTACTTGTTAGGAAATGCATGTGTAACATTACAAACATGATAAAACAGCTTGTTATCACATCCAAACACTGTTTTAGAACAAAATATGAGTTTTCAGTTCATTCTTCAAAAGTTGCACTTTTGCTCCAAGTTATGCTCAGAAACACTGTTTAGAGCGCTTACAGCGCCAGCAAACGCTGTTTTGAACGCCTTAATGCAAGACTTACTACTTGTTAGAAAATGGATGTGTAACATTACAAACATGATAAAACAGCTTGTTATCACATCCAAACACTGTTTTCATTCAAAATATGAGTTTTCTTTTCATTCTTGAAAAGTTGCACTTTTGCCCCAAGTTATGCTCAGAAACACTGTTTAGAGCTCTTACAACGCCAGCAAACGCTGTTTTGAACGCCTTAATGCAAGCCTTACCTACTTGTTAGGAAATGCATGTGTAACATTACAAACATGATAAAACAGCTTGTTATCACATCCAAACACTGTTTTAGAACAAAATATGAGTTTTCAGTTCATTCTTCAAAAGTTGCACTTTTGCTCCAAGTTATGCTCAGAAACACTGTTTAGAGTGCTTACAGCGCCAGCAAACGCTGTTTTGAACGCCTTAATGCAAGACTTACTACTTGTTAGAAAATGGATGTGTAACATTACAAACATGATAAAACAGCTTGTTATCACATCCAAACACTGTTTTAGAACAAAATATGAGTTTTCTTTTCATTCTTCAAAAGTTGCACTTTTGCTCCAAGTTATGCTCAGAAACACTGTTTAGAGCTCTTACAACGCCAGCAAACGCTGTTTTGAACGCCTTAATGCAAGCCTTACCTACTTGTTAGGAAATGCATGTGTAACATTACAAACATGATAAAACAGCTTGTTATCACATCCAAACACTGTTTTAGAACAAAATATGAGTTTTCAGTTCATTCTTCAAAAGTTGCACTTTTGCTCCAAGTTATGCTCAGAAACACTGTTTAGAGCGCTTACAGCGCCAGCAAACGCTGTTTTGAACGCCTTAATGCAAGACTTACTACTTGTTAGGAAATGCATGTGTAACATTACAAACATGATAAAACAGCTTGTTATCACATCCAAACACTGTTTTGGAACAAAATATGAGTTTTCAGTTCATTCTTCAAAAGTTGCACTTTTGCTCCAAGTTATGCTCAGAAACACTGTTTAGAGCGCTTACAGCGCCAGCAAACGCTGTTTTGAACGCCTTAATGCAAGACTTACTACTTGTCAGAAAATGGATGTGTAACATTACAAACATGATAAAACAGCTTGTTATCACATCCAAACACTGTTTTCATTCAAAATATGAGTTTTCTTTTCATTCTTGAAAAGTTGCACTTTTGCCCCAAGTTATGCTCAGAAACACTGTTTAGAGCTCTTACAACGCCAGCAAACGCTGTTTTGAACGCCTTAACGCAAGCCTTACCTACTTGTTAGGAAATGCATGTGTAACATTACAAACATGATAAAACAGCTTGTTATCACATCCAAACACTGTTTTAGAACAAAATATGAGTTTTCAGTTCATTCTTCAAAAGTTGCACTTTTGCTCCAAGTTATGCTCAGAAACACTGTTTAGAGCGCTTACAGCGCCAGCAAACGCTGTTTTGAACGCCTTAATACAAGACTTACTACTTGTTTGGAAATGCATGTGTAACATTACAAACATGATAAAACAGCTTGTTATCACATCCAAACACTGTTTTAGAACAAAATATGAGTTTTCAGTTCATTCTTCAAAAGTTGCACTTTTGCTCCAAGTTATGCTCAGAAACACTGTTTAGAGCGCTTACAGCGCCAGCAAACGCTGTTTTGAACGCCTTAATGCAAGACTTACTACTTGTTAGAAAATGGATGTGTAACATTACAAACATGATAAAACAGCTTGTTATCACATCCAAACACTGTTTTCATTCAAAATATGAGTTTTCTTTTCATTCTTCAAAAGTTGCACTTTTGCCACAAGTTATGCTCAGAAACACTGTTTAGAGCTCTTACAACGCCAGCAAACGCTGTTTTGAACGCCTTAATGCAAGCCTTACTACTTGTTAGGAAATGCATGTGTAACATTACAAACATGATAAAACAGCTTGTTATCACATCCAAACACTGTTTTGGAACAAAATATGAGTTTTCAGTTCATTCTTCAAAAGTTGCACTTTTGCCACAAGTTATGCTCAGAAACACTGTTTAGAGCTCTTACAACGCCAGCAAACGCTGTTTTGAACGCCTTAATGCAAGCCTTACCTACTTGTTAGGAAATGCATGTGTAACATTACAAACATGATAAAACAGCTTGTTATCACATCCAAACACTGTTTTAGAACAAAATATGAGTTTTCAGTTCATTCTTCAAAAGTTGCACTTTTGCTCCAAGTTATGCTCAGAAACACTGTTTAGAGTGCTTACAGCGCCAGCAAACGCTGTTTTGAACGCCTTAATGCAAGACTTACTACTTGTTAGAAAATGGATGTGTAACATTACAAACATGATAAAACAGCTTGTTATCACATCCAAACACTGTTTTCATTCAAAATATGAGTTTTCTTTTCATTCTTGAAAAGTTGCACTTTTGCCCCAAGTTATGCTCAGAAACACTGTTTAGAGCTCTTACAACGCCAGCAAACGCTGTTTTGAACGCCTTAATGCAAGCCTTACCTACTTGTTAGGAAATGCATGTGTAACATTACAAACATGATAAAACAGCTTGTTATCACATCCAAACACTGTTTTAGAACAAAATATGAGTTTTCAGTTCATTCTTCAAAAGTTGCACTTTTGCTCCAAGTTATGCTCAGAAACACTGTTTAGAGCGCTTACAGCGCCAGCAAACGCTGTTTTGAACGCCTTAATGCAAGACTTACTACTTGTTAGGAAATGCATGTGTAACATTACAAACATGATAAAACAGCTTGTTATCACATCCAAACACTGTTTTGGAACAAAATATGAGTTTTCAGTTCATTCTTCAAAAGTTGCACTTTTGCTCCAAGTTATGCTCAGAAACACTGTTTAGAGCGCTTACAGCGCCAGCAAACGCTGTTTTGAACGCCTTAATGCAAGACTTACTACTTGTCAGAAAATGGATGTGTAACATTACAAACATGATAAAACAGCTTGTTATCACATCCAAACACTGTTTTCATTCAAAATATGAGTTTTCTTTTCATTCTTGAAAAGTTGCACTTTTGCCCCAAGTTATGCTCAGAAACACTGTTTAGAGCTCTTACAACGCCAGCAAACGCTGTTTTGAACGCCTTAATGCAAGCCTTACCTACTTGTTAGGAAATGCATGTGTAACATTACAAACATGATAAAACAGCTTGTTATCACATCCAAACACTGTTTTAGAACAAAATATGAGTTTTCAGTTCATTCTTCAAAAGTTGCACTTTTGCTCCAAGTTATGCTCAGAAACACTGTTTAGAGCGCTTACAGCGCCAGCAAACGCTGTTTTGAACGCCTTAATACAAGACTTACTACTTGTTTGGAAATGCATGTGTAACATTACAAACATGATAAAACAGCTTGTTATCACATCCAAACACTGTTTTAGAACAAAATATGAGTTTTCAGTTCATTCTTCAAAAGTTGCACTTTTGCTCCAAGTTATGCTCAGAAACACTGTTTAGAGCGCTTACAGCGCCAGCAAACGCTGTTTTGAACGCCTTAATGCAAGACTTACTACTTGTTAGAAAATGGATGTGTAACATTACAAACATGATAAAACAGCTTGTTATCACATCCAAACACTGTTTTCATTCAAAATATGAGTTTTCTTTTCATTCTTCAAAAGTTGCACTTTTGCCACAAGTTATGCTCAGAAACACTGTTTAGAGCTCTTACAACGCCAGCAAACGCTGTTTTGAACGCCTTAATGCAAGCCTTACTACTTGTTAGGAAATGCATGTGTAACATTACAAACATGATAAAACAGCTTGTTATCACATCCAAACACTGTTTTGGAACAAAATATGAGTTTTCAGTTCATTCTTCAAAAGTTGCACTTTTGCCACAAGTTATGCTCAGAAACACTGTTTAGAGCTCTTACAACGCCAGCAAACGCTGTTTTGAACGCCTTAATGCAAGCCTTACCTACTTGTTAGGAAATGCATGTGTAACATTACAAACATGATAAAACAGCTTGTTATCACATCCAAACACTGTTTTAGAACAAAATATGAGTTTTCAGTTCATTCTTCAAAAGTTGCACTTTTGCTCCAAGTTATGCTCAGAAACACTGTTTAGAGCGCTTACAGCGCCAGCAAACGCTGTTTTGAACGCCTTAATACAAGACTTACTACTTGTTTGGAAATGCATGTGTAACATTACAAACATGATAAAACAGCTTGTTATCACATCCAAACACTGTTTTAGAACAAAATATGAGTTTTCAGTTCATTCTTCAAAAGTTGCACTTTTGCTCCAAGTTATGCTCAGAAACACCGTTTAGAGCGCTTACAGCGCCAGCAAACGCTGTTTTGAACGCCTTAATGCAAGACTTACTACTTGTTAGAAAATGGATGTGTAACATTACAAACATGATAAAACAGCTTGTTATCACATCCAAACACTGTTTTCATTCAAAATATGAGTTTTCTTTTCATTCTTGAAAAGTTGCACTTTTGCCCCAAGTTATGCTCAGAAACACTGTTTAGAGCTCTTACAACGCCAGCAAACGCTGTTTTGAACGCCTTAATGCAAGCCTTACCTACTTGTTAGGAAATGCATGTGTAACATTACAAACATGATAAAACAGCTTGTTATCACATCCAAACACTGTTTTAGAACAAAATATGAGTTTTCAGTTCATTCTTCAAAAGTTGCACTTTTGCTCCAAGTTATGCTCAGAAACACTGTTTAGAGTGCTTACAGCGCCAGCAAACGCTGTTTTGAACGCCTTAATGCAAGACTTACTACTTGTTAGAAAATGGATGTGTAACATTACAAACATGATAAAACAGCTTGTTATCACATCCAAACACTGTTTTCATTCAAAATATGAGTTTTCTTTTCATTCTTGAAAAGTTGCACTTTTGCCCCAAGTTATGCTCAGAAACACTGTTTAGAGCTCTTACAACGCCAGCAAACGCTGTTTTGAACGCCTTAATGCAAGCCTTACCTACTTGTTAGGAAATGCATGTGTAACATTACAAACATGATAAAACAGCTTGTTATCACATCCAAACACTGTTTTAGAACAAAATATGAGTTTTCAGTTCATTCTTCAAAAGTTGCACTTTTGCTCCAAGTTATGCTCAGAAACACTGTTTAGAGCGCTTACAGCGCCAGCAAACGCTGTTTTGAACGCCTTAATGCAAGACTTACTACTTGTTAGGAAATGCATGTGTAACATTACAAACATGATAAAACAGCTTGTTATCACATCCAAACACTGTTTTGGAACAAAATATGAGTTTTCAGTTCATTCTTCAAAAGTTGCACTTTTGCTCCAAGTTATGCTCAGAAACACTGTTTAGAGCGCTTACAGCGCCAGCAAACGCTGTTTTGAACGCCTTAATGCAAGACTTACTACTTGTTAGAAAATGGATGTGTAACATTACAAACATGATAAAACAGCTTGTTATCACATCCAAACACTGTTTTGGAACAAAATATGAGTTTTCAGTTCATTCTTCAAAAGTTGCACTTTTGCCACAAGTTATGCTCAGAAACACTGTTTAGAGCTCTTACAACGCCAGCAAACGCTGTTTTGAACGCCTTAATGCAAGCCTTACCTACTTGTTTGGAAATGCATGTGTAACATTACAAACATGATAAAACAGCTTGTTATCACATCCAAACACTGTTTTAGAACAAAATATGAGTTTTCAGTTCATTCTTCAAAAGTTGCACTTTTGCTCCAAGTTATGCTCAGAAACACCGTTTAGAGCGCTTACAGCGCCAGCAAACGCTGTTTTGAACGCCTTAATGCAAGACTTACTACTTGTTAGAAAATGGATGTGTAACATTACAAACATGATAAAACAGCTTGTTATCACATCCAAACACTGTTTTCATTCAAAATATGAGTTTTCTTTTCATTCTTGAAAAGTTGCACTTTTGCCCCAAGTTATGCTCAGAAACACTGTTTAGAGCTCTTACAACGCCAGCAAACGCTGTTTTGAACGCCTTAATGCAAGCCTTACCTACTTGTTAGGAAATGCATGTGTAACATTACAAACATGATAAAACAGCTTGTTATCACATCCAAACACTGTTTTAGAACAAAATATGAGTTTTCAGTTCATTCTTCAAAAGTTGCACTTTTGCTCCAAGTTATGCTCAGAAACACTGTTTAGAGCGCTTACAGCGCCAGCAAACGCTGTTTTGAACGCCTTAATGCAAGACTTACTACTTGTCAGAAAATGGATGTGTAACATTACAAACATGATAAAACAGCTTGTTATCACATCCAAACACTGTTTTCATTCAAAATATGAGTTTTCTTTTCATTCTTGAAAAGTTGCACTTTTGCCCCAAGTTATGCTCAGAAACACTGTTTAGAGCTCTTACAACGCCAGCAAACGCTGTTTTGAACGCCTTAATGCAAGCCTTACCTACTTGTTAGGAAATGCATGTGTAACATTACAAACATGATAAAACAGCTTGTTATCACATCCAAACACTGTTTTAGAACAAAATATGAGTTTTCAGTTCATTCTTCAAAAGTTGCACTTTTGCTCCAAGTTATGCTCAGAAACACTGTTTAGAGCGCTTACAGCGCCAGCAAACGCTGTTTTGAACGCCTTAATACAAGACTTACTACTTGTTTGGAAATGCATGTGTAACATTACAAACATGATAAAACAGCTTGTTATCACATCCAAACACTGTTTTAGAACAAAATATGAGTTTTCAGTTCATTCTTCAAAAGTTGCACTTTTGCTCCAAGTTATGCTCAGAAACACTGTTTAGAGCGCTTACAGCGCCAGCAAACGCTGTTTTGAACGCCTTAATGCAAGACTTACTACTTGTTAGAAAATGGATGTGTAACATTACAAACATGATAAAACAGCTTGTTATCACATCCAAACACTGTTTTCATTCAAAATATGAGTTTTCTTTTCATTCTTCAAAAGTTGCACTTTTGCCACAAGTTATGCTCAGAAACACTGTTTAGAGCTCTTACAACGCCAGCAAACGCTGTTTTGAACGCCTTAATGCAAGCCTTACTACTTGTTAGGAAATGCATGTGTAACATTACAAACATGATAAAACAGCTTGTTATCACATCCAAACACTGTTTTGGAACAAAATATGAGTTTTCAGTTCATTCTTCAAAAGTTGCACTTTTGCCACAAGTTATGCTCAGAAACACTGTTTAGAGCTCTTACAACGCCAGCAAACGCTGTTTTGAACGCCTTAATGCAAGCCTTACCTACTTGTTAGGAAATGCATGTGTAACATTACAAACATGATAAAACAGCTTGTTATCACATCCAAACACTGTTTTAGAACAAAATATGAGTTTTCAGTTCATTCTTCAAAAGTTGCACTTTTGCTCCAAGTTATGCTCAGAAACACTGTTTAGAGTGCTTACAGCGCCAGCAAACGCTGTTTTGAACGCCTTAATGCAAGACTTACTACTTGTTAGAAAATGGATGTGTAACATTACAAACATGATAAAACAGCTTGTTATCACATCCAAACACTGTTTTCATTCAAAATATGAGTTTTCTTTTCATTCTTGAAAAGTTGCACTTTTGCCCCAAGTTATGCTCAGAAACACTGTTTAGAGCTCTTACAACGCCAGCAAACGCTGTTTTGAACGCCTTAATGCAAGCCTTACCTACTTGTTAGGAAATGCATGTGTAACATTACAAACATGATAAAACAGCTTGTTATCACATCCAAACACTGTTTTAGAACAAAATATGAGTTTTCAGTTCATTCTTCAAAAGTTGCACTTTTGCTCCAAGTTATGCTCAGAAACACTGTTTAGAGCGCTTACAGCGCCAGCAAACGCTGTTTTGAACGCCTTAATGCAAGACTTACTACTTGTTAGGAAATGCATGTGTAACATTACAAACATGATAAAACAGCTTGTTATCACATCCAAACACTGTTTTGGAACAAAATATGAGTTTTCAGTTCATTCTTCAAAAGTTGCACTTTTGCTCCAAGTTATGCTCAGAAACACTGTTTAGAGCGCTTACAGCGCCAGCAAACGCTGTTTTGAACGCCTTAATGCAAGACTTACTACTTGTCAGAAAATGGATGTGTAACATTACAAACATGATAAAACAGCTTGTTATCACATCCAAACACTGTTTTCATTCAAAATATGAGTTTTCTTTTCATTCTTGAAAAGTTGCACTTTTGCCCCAAGTTATGCTCAGAAACACTGTTTAGAGCTCTTACAACGCCAGCAAACGCTGTTTTGAACGCCTTAATGCAAGCCTTACCTACTTGTTAGGAAATGCATGTGTAACATTACAAACATGATAAAACAGCTTGTTATCACATCCAAACACTGTTTTAGAACAAAATATGAGTTTTCAGTTCATTCTTCAAAAGTTGCACTTTTGCTCCAAGTTATGCTCAGAAACACTGTTTAGAGCGCTTACAGCGCCAGCAAACGCTGTTTTGAACGCCTTAATACAAGACTTACTACTTGTTTGGAAATGCATGTGTAACATTACAAACATGATAAAACAGCTTGTTATCACATCCAAACACTGTTTTAGAACAAAATATGAGTTTTCAGTTCATTCTTCAAAAGTTGCACTTTTGCTCCAAGTTATGCTCAGAAACACTGTTTAGAGCGCTTACAGCGCCAGCAAACGCTGTTTTGAACGCCTTAATGCAAGACTTACTACTTGTTAGGAAATGCATGTGTAACATTACAAACATGATAAAACAGCTTGTTATCACATCCAAACACTGTTTTGGAACAAAATATGAGTTTTCAGTTCATTCTTCAAAAGTTGCACTTTTGCTCCAAGTTATGCTCAGAAACACTGTTTAGAGCGCTTACAGCGCCAGCAAACGCTGTTTTGAACGCCTTAATGCAAGACTTACTACTTGTCAGAAAATGGATGTGTAACATTACAAACATGATAAAACAGCTTGTTATCACATCCAAACACTGTTTTCATTCAAAATATGAGTTTTCTTTTCATTCTTGAAAAGTTGCACTTTTGCCCCAAGTTATGCTCAGAAACACTGTTTAGAGCTCTTACAATGCCAGCAAACGCTGTTTTGAACGCCTTAATGCAAGCCTTACCTACTTGTTAGGAAATGCATGTGTAACATTACAAACATGATAAAACAGCTTGTTATCACATCCAAACACTGTTTTAGAACAAAATATGAGTTTTCAGTTCATTCTTCAAAAGTTGCACTTTTGCTCCAAGTTATGCTCAGAAACACTGTTTAGAGCGCTTACAGCGCCAGCAAACGCTGTTTTGAACGCCTTAATACAAGACTTACTACTTGTTTGGAAATGCATGTGTAACATTACAAACATGATAAAACAGCTTGTTATCACATCCAAACACTGTTTTAGAACAAAATATGAGTTTTCAGTTCATTCTTCAAAAGTTGCACTTTTGCTCCAAGTTATGCTCAGAAACACTGTTTAGAGCGCTTACAGCGCCAGCAAACGCTGTTTTGAACGCCTTAATGCAAGACTTACTACTTGTTAGAAAATGGATGTGTAACATTACAAACATGATAAAACAGCTTGTTATCACATCCAAACACTGTTTTCATTCAAAATATGAGTTTTCTTTTCATTCTTCAAAAGTTGCACTTTTGCCACAAGTTATGCTCAGAAACACTGTTTAGAGCTCTTACAACGCCAGCAAACGCTGTTTTGAACGCCTTAATGCAAGCCTTACTACTTGTTAGGAAATGCATGTGTAACATTACAAACATGATAAAACAGCTTGTTATCACATCCAAACACTGTTTTGGAACAAAATATGAGTTTTCAGTTCATTCTTCAAAAGTTGCACTTTTGCCACAAGTTATGCTCAGAAACACTGTTTAGAGCTCTTACAACGCCAGCAAACGCTGTTTTGAACGCCTTAATGCAAGCCTTACCTACTTGTTAGGAAATGCATGTGTAACATTACAAACATGATAAAACAGCTTGTTATCACATCCAAACACTGTTTTAGAACAAAATATGAGTTTTCAGTTCATTCTTCAAAAGTTGCACTTTTGCTCCAAGTTATGCTCAGAAACACTGTTTAGAGCGCTTACAGCGCCAGCAAACGCTGTTTTGAACGCCTTAATACAAGACTTACTACTTGTTTGGAAATGCATGTGTAACATTACAAACATGATAAAACAGCTTGTTATCACATCCAAACACTGTTTTAGAACAAAATATGAGTTTTCAGTTCATTCTTCAAAAGTTGCACTTTTGCTCCAAGTTATGCTCAGAAACACCGTTTAGAGCGCTTACAGCGCCAGCAAACGCTGTTTTGAACGCCTTAATGCAAGACTTACTACTTGTTAGAAAATGGATGTGTAACATTACAAACATGATAAAACAGCTTGTTATCACATCCAAACACTGTTTTCATTCAAAATATGAGTTTTCTTTTCATTCTTGAAAAGTTGCACTTTTGCCCCAAGTTATGCTCAGAAACACTGTTTAGAGCTCTTACAACGCCAGCAAACGCTGTTTTGAACGCCTTAATGCAAGCCTTACCTACTTGTTAGGAAATGCATGTGTAACATTACAAACATGATAAAACAGCTTGTTATCACATCCAAACACTGTTTTAGAACAAAATATGAGTTTTCAGTTCATTCTTCAAAAGTTGCACTTTTGCTCCAAGTTATGCTCAGAAACACTGTTTAGAGTGCTTACAGCGCCAGCAAACGCTGTTTTGAACGCCTTAATGCAAGACTTACTACTTGTTAGAAAATGGATGTGTAACATTACAAACATGATAAAACAGCTTGTTATCACATCCAAACACTGTTTTCATTCAAAATATGAGTTTTCTTTTCATTCTTGAAAAGTTGCACTTTTGCCCCAAGTTATGCTCAGAAACACTGTTTAGAGCTCTTACAACGCCAGCAAACGCTGTTTTGAACGCCTTAATGCAAGCCTTACCTACTTGTTAGGAAATGCATGTGTAACATTACAAACATGATAAAACAGCTTGTTATCACATCCAAACACTGTTTTAGAACAAAATATGAGTTTTCAGTTCATTCTTCAAAAGTTGCACTTTTGCTCCAAGTTATGCTCAGAAACACTGTTTAGAGCGCTTACAGCGCCAGCAAACGCTGTTTTGAACGCCTTAATGCAAGACTTACTACTTGTTAGGAAATGCATGTGTAACATTACAAACATGATAAAACAGCTTGTTATCACATCCAAACACTGTTTTGGAACAAAATATGAGTTTTCAGTTCATTCTTCAAAAGTTGCACTTTTGCTCCAAGTTATGCTCAGAAACACTGTTTAGAGCGCTTACAGCGCCAGCAAACGCTGTTTTGAACGCCTTAATGCAAGACTTACTACTTGTTAGAAAATGGATGTGTAACATAACAAGCTGTTTTATCATGTTTGTAATCACATCCAAACACTGTTTTGGAACAAAATATGAGTTTTCAGTTCATTCTTCAAAAGTTGCACTTTTGCCACAAGTTATGCTCAGAAACACTGTTTAGAGCTCTTACAACGCCAGCAAACGCTGTTTTGAACGCCTTAATGCAAGCCTTACCTACTTGTTTGGAAATGCATGTGTAACATTACAAACATGATAAAACAGCTTGTTATCACATCCAAACACTGTTTTAGAACAAAATATGAGTTTTCAGTTCATTCTTCAAAAGTTGCACTTTTGCTCCAAGTTATGCTCAGAAACACCGTTTAGAGCGCTTACAGCGCCAGCAAACGCTGTTTTGAACGCCTTAATGCAAGACTTACTACTTGTTAGAAAATGGATGTGTAACATTACAAACATGATAAAACAGCTTGTTATCACATCCAAACACTGTTTTCATTCAAAATATGAGTTTTCTTTTCATTCTTGAAAAGTTGCACTTTTGCCCCAAGTTATGCTCAGAAACACTGTTTAGAGCTCTTACAACGCCAGCAAACGCTGTTTTGAACGCCTTAATGCAAGCCTTACCTACTTGTTAGGAAATGCATGTGTAACATTACAAACATGATAAAACAGCTTGTTATCACATCCAAACACTGTTTTAGAACAAAATATGAGTTTTCAGTTCATTCTTCAAAAGTTGCACTTTTGCTCCAAGTTATGCTCAGAAACACTGTTTAGAGTGCTTACAGCGCCAGCAAACGCTGTTTTGAACGCCTTAATGCAAGACTTACTACTTGTTAGAAAATGGATGTGTAACATTACAAACATGATAAAACAGCTTGTTATCACATCCAAACACTGTTTTCATTCAAAATATGAGTTTTCTTTTCATTCTTGAAAAGTTGCACTTTTGCCCCAAGTTATGCTCAGAAACACTGTTTAGAGCTCTTACAACGCCAGCAAACGCTGTTTTGAACGCCTTAATGCAAGCCTTACCTACTTGTTAGGAAATGCATGTGTAACATTACAAACATGATAAAACAGCTTGTTATCACATCCAAACACTGTTTTAAAACAAAATATGAGTTTTCAGTTCATTCTTCAAAAGTTGCACTTTTGCTCCAAGTTATGCTCAGAAACACTGTTTAGAGCGCTTACAGCGCCAGCAAACGCTGTTTTGAACGCCTTAATGCAAGACTTACTACTTGTTAGGAAATGCATGTGTAACATTACAAACATGATAAAACAGCTTGTTATCACATCCAAACACTGTTTTGGAACAAAATATGAGTTTTCAGTTCATTCTTCAAAAGTTGCACTTTTGCTCCAAGTTATGCTCAGAAACACTGTTTAGAGCGCTTACAGCGCCAGCAAACGCTGTTTTGAACGCCTTAATGCAAGACTTACTACTTGTTAGAAAATGGATGTGTAACATTACAAACATGATAAAACAGCTTGTTATCACATCCAAACACTGTTTTGGAACAAAATATGAGTTTTCAGTTCATTCTTCAAAAGTTGCACTTTTGCCACAAGTTATGCTCAGAAACACTGTTTAGAGCTCTTACAACGCCAGCAAACGCTGTTTTGAACGCCTTAATGCAAGCCTTACCTACTTGTTAGGAAATGCATGTGTAACATTACAAACATGATAAAACAGCTTGTTATCACATCCAAACACTGTTTTAGAACAAAATATGAGTTTTCAGTTCATTCTTCAAAAGTTGCACTTTTGCTCCAAGTTATGCTCAGAAACACTGTTTAGAGTGCTTACAGCGCCAGCAAACGCTGTTTTGAACGCCTTAATGCAAGACTTACTACTTGTTAGAAAATGGATGTGTAACATTACAAACATGATAAAACAGCTTGTTATCACATCCAAACAGTTTTCATTCAAAATATGAGTTTTCTTTTCATTCTTGAAAAGTTGCACTTTTGCCCCAAGTTATGCTCAGAAACACTGTTTAGAGCTCTTACAACGCCAGCAAACGCTGTTTTGAACGCCTTAATGCAAGCCTTACCTACTTGTTAGGAAATGCATGTGTAACATTACAAACATGATAAAACAGCTTGTTATCACATCCAAACACTGTTTTAGAACAAAATATGAGTTTTCAGTTCATTCTTCAAAAGTTGCACTTTTGCTCCAAGTTATGCTCAGAAACACTGTTTAGAGCGCTTACAGCGCCAGCAAACGCTGTTTTGAACGCCTTAATGCAAGACTTACTACTTGTTAGGAAATGCATGTGTAACATTACAAACATGATAAAACAGCTTGTTATCACATCCAAACACTGTTTTAGAACAAAATATGAGTTTTCAGTTCATTCTTCAAAAGTTGCACTTTTGCTCCAAGTTATGCTCAGAAACACTGTTTAGAGTGCTTACAGCGCCAGCAAACGCTGTTTTGAACGCCTTAATGCAAGACTTACTACTTGTTAGAAAATGGATGTGTAACATTACAAACATGATAAAACAGCTTGTTATCACATCCAAACAGTTTTCATTCAAAATATGAGTTTTCTTTTCATTCTTGAAAAGTTGCACTTTTGCCCCAAGTTATGCTCAGAAACACTGTTTAGAGCTCTTACAACGCCAGCAAACGCTGTTTTGAACGCCTTAATGCAAGCCTTACCTACTTGTTAGGAAATGCATGTGTAACATTACAAACATGATAAAACAGCTTGTTATCACATCCAAACACTGTTTTAGAACAAAATATGAGTTTTCAGTTCATTCTTCAAAAGTTGCACTTTTGCTCCAAGTTATGCTCAGAAACACTGTTTAGAGCGCTTACAGCGCCAGCAAACGCTGTTTTGAACGCCTTAATGCAAGACTTACTACTTGTTAGGAAATGCATGTGTAACATTACAAACATGATAAAACAGCTTGTTATCACATCCAAACACTGTTTTGGAACAAAATATGAGTTTTCAGTTCATTCTTCAAAAGTTGCACTTTTGCTCCAAGTTATGCTCAGAAACACTGTTTAGAGCGCTTACAGCGCCAGCAAACGCTGTTTTGAACGCCTTAATGCAAGACTTACTACTTGTCAGAAAATGGATGTGTAACATTACAAACATGATAAAACAGCTTGTTATCACATCCAAACACTGTTTTCATTCAAAATATGAGTTTTCTTTTCATTCTTGAAAAGTTGCACTTTTGCCCCAAGTTATGCTCAGAAACACTGTTTAGAGCTCTTACAACGCCAGCAAACGCTGTTTTGAACGCCTTAATGCAAGCCTTACCTACTTGTTAGGAAATGCATGTGTAACATTACAAACATGATAAAACAGCTTGTTATCACATCCAAACACTGTTTTAGAACAAAATATGAGTTTTCAGTTCATTCTTCAAAAGTTGCACTTTTGCTCCAAGTTATGCTCAGAAACACTGTTTAGAGCGCTTACAGCGCCAGCAAACGCTGTTTTGAACGCCTTAATACAAGACTTACTACTTGTTTGGAAATGCATGTGTAACATTACAAACATGATAAAACAGCTTGTTATCACATCCAAACACTGTTTTAGAACAAAATATGAGTTTTCAGTTCATTCTTCAAAAGTTGCACTTTTGCTCCAAGTTATGCTCAGAAACACTGTTTAGAGCGCTTACAGCGCCAGCAAACGCTGTTTTGAACGCCTTAATGCAAGACTTACTACTTGTTAGAAAATGGATGTGTAACATTACAAACATGATAAAACAGCTTGTTATCACATCCAAACACTGTTTTCATTCAAAATATGAGTTTTCTTTTCATTCTTCAAAAGTTGCACTTTTGCCACAAGTTATGCTCAGAAACACTGTTTAGAGCTCTTACAACGCCAGCAAACGCTGTTTTGAACGCCTTAATGCAAGCCTTACTACTTGTTAGGAAATGCATGTGTAACATTACAAACATGATAAAACAGCTTGTTATCACATCCAAACACTGTTTTGGAACAAAATATGAGTTTTCAGTTCATTCTTCAAAAGTTGCACTTTTGCCACAAGTTATGCTCAGAAACACTGTTTAGAGCTCTTACAACGCCAGCAAACGCTGTTTTGAACGCCTTAATGCAAGCCTTACCTACTTGTTAGGAAATGCATGTGTAACATTACAAACATGATAAAACAGCTTGTTATCACATCCAAACACTGTTTTAGAACAAAATATGAGTTTTCAGTTCATTCTTCAAAAGTTGCACTTTTGCTCCAAGTTATGCTCAGAAACACTGTTTAGAGCGCTTACAGCGCCAGCAAACGCTGTTTTGAACGCCTTAATACAAGACTTACTACTTGTTTGGAAATGCATGTGTAACATTACAAACATGATAAAACAGCTTGTTATCACATCCAAACACTGTTTTAGAACAAAATATGAGTTTTCAGTTCATTCTTCAAAAGTTGCACTTTTGCTCCAAGTTATGCTCAGAAACACCGTTTAGAGCGCTTACAGCGCCAGCAAACGCTGTTTTGAACGCCTTAATGCAAGACTTACTACTTGTTAGAAAATGGATGTGTAACATTACAAACATGATAAAACAGCTTGTTATCACATCCAAACACTGTTTTCATTCAAAATATGAGTTTTCTTTTCATTCTTGAAAAGTTGCACTTTTGCCCCAAGTTATGCTCAGAAACACTGTTTAGAGCTCTTACAACGCCAGCAAACGCTGTTTTGAACGCCTTAATGCAAGCCTTACCTACTTGTTAGGAAATGCATGTGTAACATTACAAACATGATAAAACAGCTTGTTATCACATCCAAACACTGTTTTAGAACAAAATATGAGTTTTCAGTTCATTCTTCAAAAGTTGCACTTTTGCTCCAAGTTATGCTCAGAAACACTGTTTAGAGCGCTTACAGCGCCAGCAAACGCTGTTTTGAACGCCTTAATGCAAGACTTACTACTTGTTAGGAAATGCATGTGTAACATTACAAACATGATAAAACAGCTTGTTATCACATCCAAACACTGTTTTGGAACAAAATATGAGTTTTCAGTTCATTCTTCAAAAGTTGCACTTTTGCTCCAAGTTATGCTCAGAAACACTGTTTAGAGCGCTTACAGCCGCAGCAAACGCTGTTTTGAACGCCTTAATGCAAGACTTACTACTTGTTAGAAAATGGATGTGTAACATTACAAACATGATAAAACAGCTTGTTATCACATCCAAACACTGTTTTGGAACAAAATATGAGTTTTCAGTTCATTCTTCAAAAGTTGCACTTTTGCCACAAGTTATGCTCAGAAACACTGTTTAGAGCTCTTACAACGCCAGCAAACGCTGTTTTGAACGCCTTAATGCAAGCCTTACCTACTTGTTTGGAAATGCATGTGTAACATTACAAACATGATAAAACAGCTTGTTATCACATCCAAACACTGTTTTAGAACAAAATATGAGTTTTCAGTTCATTCTTCAAAAGTTGCACTTTTGCTCCAAGTTATGCTCAGAAACACCGTTTAGAGCGCTTACAGCGCCAGCAAACGCTGTTTTGAACGCCTTAATGCAAGACTTACTACTTGTTAGAAAATGGATGTGTAACATTACAAACATGATAAAACAGCTTGTTATCACATCCAAACACTGTTTTCATTCAAATATGAGTTTTCTTTTCATTCTTGAAAAGTTGCACTTTTGCCCCAAGTTATGCTCAGAAACACTGTTTAGAGCTCTTACAACGCCAGCAAACGCTGTTTTGAACGCCTTAATGCAAGCCTTACCTACTTGTTAGGAAATGCATGTGTAACATTACAAACATGATAAAACAGCTTGTTATCACATCCAAACACTGTTTTAGAACAAAATATGAGTTTTCAGTTCATTCTTCAAAAGTTGCACTTTTGCTCCAAGTTATGCTCAGAAACACTGTTTAGAGTGCTTACAGCGCCAGCAAACGCTGTTTTGAACGCCTTAATGCAAGACTTACTACTTGTTAGAAAATGGATGTGTAACATTACAAACATGATAAAACAGCTTGTTATCACATCCAAACACTGTTTTCATTCAAAATATGAGTTTTCTTTTCATTCTTGAAAAGTTGCACTTTTGCCCCAAGTTATGCTCAGAAACACTGTTTAGAGCTCTTACAACGCCAGCAAACGCTGTTTTGAACGCCTTAATGCAAGCCTTACCTACTTGTTAGGAAATGCATGTGTAACATTACAAACATGATAAAACAGCTTGTTATCACATCCAAACACTGTTTTAGAACAAAATATGAGTTTCAGTTCATTCTTCAAAAGTTGCACTTTTGCTCCAAGTTATGCTCAGAAACACTGTTTAGAGCGCTTACAGCGCCAGCAAACGCTGTTTTGAACGCCTTAATGCAAGACTTACTACTTGTTAGGAATGAATGTGTAACATTACAAACATGATAAAACAGCTTGTTATCACATCCAAACACTGTTTTGGAACAAAATATGAGTTTTCAGTTCATTCTTCAAAAGTTGCACTTTTGCTCCAAGTTATGCTCAGAAACACTGTTTAGAGCGCTTACAGCGCCAGCAAACGCTGTTTTGAACGCCTTAATGCAAGACTTACTACTTGTTAGAAAATGGATGTGTAACATTACAAACATGATAAAACAGCTTGTTATCACATCCAAACACTGTTTTGGAACAAAATATGAGTTTTCAGTTCATTCTTCAAAAGTTGCACTTTTGCCACAAGTTATGCTCAGAAACACTGTTTAGAGCTCTTACAACGCAGCAAACGCTGTTTTGAACGCCTTAATGCAAGCCTTACCTACTTGTTAGGAAATGCATGTGTAACATTACAAACATGATAAAACAGCTTGTTATCACATCCAAACACTGTTTTAGAACAAAATATGAGTTTTCAGTTCATTCTTCAAAAGTTGCACTTTTGCTCCAAGTTATGCTCAGAAACACTGTTTAGAGTGCTTACAGCGCCAGCAAACGCTGTTTTGAACGCCTTAATGCAAGACTTACTACTTGTTAGAAAATGGATGTGTAACATTACAAACATGATAAAACAGCTTGTTATCACATCCAAACAGTTTTCATTCAAAATATGAGTTTTCTTTTCATTCTTGAAAAGTTGCACTTTTGCCCCAAGTTATGCTCAGAAACACTGTTTAGAGCTCTTACAACGCCAGCAAACGCTGTTTTGAACGCCGTAATGCAAGCCTTACCTACTTGTTAGGAAATGCATGTGTAACATTACAAACATGATAAAACAGCTTGTTATCACATCCAAACACTGTTTTAGAACAAAATATGAGTTTTCAGTTCATTCTTCAAAAGTTGCACTTTTGCTCCAAGTTATGCTCAGAAACACTGTTTAGAGCGCTTACAGCGCCAGCAAACGCTGTTTTGAACGCCTTAATGCAAGACTTACTACTTGTTAGGAAATGCATGTGTAACATTACAAACATGATAAAACAGCTTGTTATCACATCCAAACACTGTTTTAGAACAAAATATGAGTTTTCAGTTCATTCTTCAAAAGTTGCACTTTTGCTCCAAGTTATGCTCAGAAACACTGTTTAGAGTGCTTACAGCGCCAGCAAACGCTGTTTTGAACGCCTTAATGCAAGACTTACTACTTGTTAGAAAATGGATGTGTAACATTACAAACATGATAAAACAGCTTGTTATCACATCCAAACAGTTTTCATTCAAAATATGAGTTTTCTTTTCATTCTTGAAAAGTTGCACTTTTGCCCCAAGTTATGCTCAGAAACACTGTTTAGAGCTCTTACAACGCCAGCAAACGCTGTTTTGAACGCCTTAATGCAAGCCTTACCTACTTGTTAGGAAATGCATGTGTAACATTACAAACATGATAAAACAGCTTGTTATCACATCCAAACACTGTTTTAGAACAAAATATGAGTTTTCAGTTCATTCTTCAAAAGTTGCACTTTTGCTCCAAGTTATGCTCAGAAACACTGTTTAGAGCGCTTACAGCGCCAGCAAACGCTGTTTTGAACGCCTTAATGCAAGACTTACTACTTGTTAGGAAATGCATGTGTAACATTACAAACATGATAAAACAGCTTGTTATCACATCCAAACACTGTTTTGGAACAAAATATGAGTTTTCAGTTCATTCTTCAAAAGTTGCACTTTTGCTCCAAGTTATGCTCAGAAACACTGTTTAGAGCGCTTACAGCGCCAGCAAACGCTGTTTTGAACGCCTTAATGCAAGACTGTTTTAGAACAAAATATGAGTTTTCAGTTCATTAATCTACTACTTGTTAGAAAATGGATGTGTAACATTACAAACATGATAAAACAGCTTGTTATCACATCCAAACACTGTTTTGGAACAAAATATGAGTTTTCAGTTCATTCTTCAAAAGTTGCACTTTTGCCACAAGTTATGCTCAGAAACACTGTTTAGAGCTCTTACAACGCCAGCAAACGCTGTTTTGAACGCCTTAATGCAAGCCTTACCTACTTGTTAGGAAATGCATGTGTAACATTACAAACATGATAAAACAGCTTGTTATCACATCCAAACACTGTTTTAGAACAAAATATGAGTTTTCAGTTCATTCTTCAAAAGTTGCACTTTTGCTCCAAGTTATGCTCAGAAACACTGTTTAGAGTGCTTACAGCGCCAGCAAACGCTGTTTTGAACGCCTTAATGCAAGACTTACTACTTGTTAGAAAATGGATGTGTAACATTACAAACATGATAAAACAGCTTGTTATCACATCCAAACACTGTTTTAGAACAAAATATGAGTTTTCTTTTCATTCTTCAAATGTTGCACTTTTGCTCCAAGTTATGCTCAGAAACACTGTTTAGAGCTCTTACAACGCCAGCAAACGCTGTTTTGAACGCCTTAATGCAAGCCTTACCTACTTGTTAGGAAATGCATGTGTAACATTACAAACATGATAAAACAGCTTGTTATCACATCCAAACACTGTTTTAGAACAAAATATGAGTTTTCAGTTCATTCTTCAAAAGTTGCACTTTTGCTCCAAGTTATGCTCAGAAACACTGTTTAGAGCGCTTACAGCGCCAGCAAACGCTGTTTTGAACGCCTTAATGCAAGACTTACTACTTGTTAGGAAATGCATGTGTAACATTACAAACATGATAAAACAGCTTGTTATCACATCCAAACACTGTTTTGGAACAAAATATGAGTTTTCAGTTCATTCTTCAAAAGTTGCACTTTTGCTCCAAGTTATGCTCAGAAACACTGTTTAGAGCGCTTACAGCGCCAGCAAACGCTGTTTTGAACGCCTTAATGCAAGACTTACTACTTGTCAGAAAATGGATGTGTAACATTACAAACATGATAAAACAGCTTGTTATCACATCCAAACACTGTTTTCATTCAAAATATGAGTTTTCTTTTCATTCTTGAAAAGTTGCACTTTTGCCCCAAGTTATGCTCAGAAACACTGTTTAGAGCTCTTACAACGCCAGCAAACGCTGTTTTGAACGCCTTAATGCAAGCCTTACCTACTTGTTAGGAAATGCATGTGTAACATTACAAACATGATAAAACAGCTTGTTATCACATCCAAACACTGTTTTAGAACAAAATATGAGTTTTCAGTTCATTCTTCAAAAGTTGCACTTTTGCTCCAAGTTATGCTCAGAAACACTGTTTAGAGCGCTTACAGCGCCAGCAAACGCTGTTTTGAACGCCTTAATACAAGACTTACTACTTGTTTGGAAATGCATGTGTAACATTACAAACATGATAAAACAGCTTGTTATCACATCCAAACACTGTTTTAGAACAAAATATGAGTTTTCAGTTCATTCTTCAAAAGTTGCACTTTTGCTCCAAGTTATGCTCAGAAACACTGTTTAGAGCGCTTACAGCGCCAGCAAACGCTGTTTTGAACGCCTTAATGCAAGACTTACTACTTGTTAGAAAATGGATGTGTAACATTACAAACATGATAAAACAGCTTGGTATCACATCCAAACACTGTTTTCATTCAAAATATGAGTTTTCTTTTCATTCTTCAAAAGTTGCACTTTTGCCACAAGTTATGCTCAGAAACACTGTTTAGAGCTCTTACAACGCCAGCAAACGCTGTTTTGAACGCCTTAATGCAAGCCTTACTACTTGTTAGGAAATGCATGTGTAACATTACAAACATGATAAAACAGCTTGTTATCACATCCAAACACTGTTTTGGAACAAAATATGAGTTTTCAGTTCATTCTTCAAAAGTTGCACTTTTGCTCCAAGTTATGCTCAGAAACACTGTTTAGAGCGCTTACAGCGCCAGCAAACGCTGTTTTGAACGCCTTAATACAAGACTTACTACTTGTTTGGAAATGCATGTGTAACATTACAAACATGATAAAACAGCTTGTTATCACATCCAAACACTGTTTTAGAACAAAATATGAGTTTTCAGTTCATTCTTCAAAAGTTGCACTTTTGCTCCAAGTTATGCTCAGAAACACTGTTTAGAGCTCTTACAACGCCAGCAAACGCTGTTTTGAACGCCTTAATGCAAGCCTTACCTACTTGTTAGGAAATGCATGTGTAACATTACAAACATGATAAAACAGCTTGTTATCACATCCAAACACTGTTTTAGAACAAAATATGAGTTTTCAGTTCATTCTTCAAAAGTTGCACTTTTGCTCCAAGTTATGCTCAGAAACACTGTTTAGAGCGCTTACAGCGCCAGCAAACGCTGTTTTGAACGCCTTAATACAAGACTTACTACTTGTTTGGAAATGCATGTGTAACATTACAAACATGATAAAACAGCTTGTTATCACATCCAAACACTGTTTTAGAACAAAATATGAGTTTTCAGTTCATTCTTCAAAAGTTGCACTTTTGCTCCAAGTTATGCTCAGAAACACTGTTTAGAGCGCTTACAGCGCCAGCAAACGCTGTTTTGAACGCCTTAATGCAAGACTTACTACTTGTTAGAAAATGGATGTGTAACATTACAAACATGATAAAACAGCTTGTTATCACATCCAAACACTGTTTTCATTCAAAATATGAGTTTTCTTTTCATTCTTGAAAAGTTGCACTTTTGCCCCAAGTTATGCTCAGAAACACTGTTTAGAGCTCTTACAACGCCAGCAAACGCTGTTTTGAACGCCTTAATGCAAGCCTTACCTACTTGTTAGGAAATGCATGTGTAACATTACAAACATGATAAAACAGCTTGTTATCACATCCAAACACTGTTTTAGAACAAAATATGAGTTTTCAGTTCATTCTTCAAAAGTTGCACTTTTGCTCCAAGTTATGCTCAGAAACACTGTTTAGAGTGCTTACAGCGCCAGCAAACGCTGTTTTGAACGCCTTAATGCAAGACTTACTACTTGTTAGAAAATGGATGTGTAACATTACAAACATGATAAAACAGCTTGTTATCACATCCAAACACTGTTTTAGAACAAAATATGAGTTTTCTTTTCATTCTTCAAAAGTTGCACTTTTGCTCCAAGTTATGCTCAGAAACACTGTTTAGAGCTCTTACAACGCCAGCAAACGCTGTTTTGAACGCCTTAATGCAAGCCTTACCTACTTGTTAGGAAATGCATGTGTAACATTACAAACATGATAAAACAGCTTGTTATCACATCCAAACACTGTTTTAGAACAAAATATGAGTTTTCAGTTCATTCTTCAAAAGTTGCACTTTTGCTCCAAGTTATGCTCAGAAACACTGTTTAGAGCGCTTACAGCGCCAGCAAACGCTGTTTTGAACGCCTTAATGCAAGACTTACTACTTGTTAGGAAATGCATGTGTAACATTACAAACATGATAAAACAGCTTGTTATCACATCCAAACACTGTTTTGGAACAAAATATGAGTTTTCAGTTCATTCTTCAAAAGTTGCACTTTTGCTCCAAGTTATGCTCAGAAACACTGTTTAGAGCGCTTACAGCGCCAGCAAACGCTGTTTTGAACGCCTTTAATGCAAGACTTACTACTTGTTAGGAAATGCATGTGTAACATTACAAACATGATAAAACAGCTTGTTATCACATCCAAACACTGTTTTGGAACAAAATATGAGTTTTCAGTTCATTCTTCAAAAGTTGCACTTTTGCTCCAAGTTATGCTCAGAAACACTGTTTAGAGCGCTTACAGCGCCAGCAAACGCTGTTTTGAACGCCTTAATGCAAGACTTACTACTTGTCAGAAAATGGATGTGTAACATTACAAACATGATAAAACAGCTTGTTATCACATCCAAACACTGTTTTCATTCAAAATATGAGTTTTCTTTTCATTCTTGAAAAGTTGCACTTTTGTGCCCCAAGTTATGCTCAGAAACACTGTTTAGAGCTCTTACAACGCCAGCAAACGCTGTTTTGAACGCCTTAATGCAAGCCTTACCTACTTGTTAGGAAATGCATGTGTAACATTACAAACATGATAAAACAGCTTGTTATCACATCCAAACACTGTTTTAGAACAAAATATGAGTTTTCAGTTCATTCTTCAAAAGTTGCACTTTTGCTCCAAGTTATGCTCAGAAACACTGTTTAGAGCGCTTACAGCGCCAGCAAACGCTGTTTTGAACGCCTTATACAAGACTTACTACTTGTTTGGAAATGCATGTGTAACATTACAAACATGATAAAACAGCTTGTTATCACATCCAAACACTGTTTTAGAACAAAATATGAGTTTTCAGTTCATTCTTCAAAAGTTGCACTTTTGCTCCAAGTTATGCTCAGAAACTCTGTTTAGAGCGCTTACAGCGCCAGCAAACGCTGTTTTGAACGCCTTAATGCAAGACTTACTACTTGTTAGAAAATGGATGTGTAACATTACAAACATGATAAAACAGCTTGTTATCACATCCAAACACTGTTTCATTCAAAATATGAGTTTTTCTTTTCATTCTTCAAAAGTTGCACTTTTGCCCACAAGTTATGCTCAGAAAACACTGTTTAGAGCTCTTACAAACGCCAGCAAACGCTGTTTTGAACGCCTTAATGCAAGCCTTACTACTTGTTAGGAAATGCATGTGTAACATTACAAACATGATAAATACAGCTTGTTATCACATCCAAACACTGTTTTGGAACAAAATATGAGTTTTCAGTTCATTCTTCAAAAGTTGCACTTTTGCCACAAGTTATGCTCAGAAACACTGTTTAGAGCTCTTACAACGCCAGCAAACGCTGTTTTGAACGCCTTAATGCAAGCCTTACCTACTTGTTAGGAAATGCATGTGTAACATTACAAACATGATAAAACAGCTTGTTATCACATCCAAACACTGTTTTAGAACAAAATATGAGTTTTCAGTTCATTCTTCAAAAGTTGCACTTTTGCTCCAAGTTATGCTCAGAAACACTGTTTAGAGCGCTTACAGCGCCAGCAAACGCTGTTTTGAACGCCTTAATACAAGACTTACTACTTGTTTGGGAAATGCATGTGTAACATTACAAACATGATAAAACAGCTTGTTATCACATCCAAACACTGTTTTAGAACAAAATATGAGTTTTCAGTTCATTCTTCAAAAGTTGCACTTTTGCTCCAAGTTATGCTCAGAAACACTGTTTAGAGCGCTTACAGCGCCAGCAAACGCTGTTTTGAACGCCTTAATGCAAGACTTACTACTTGTTAGAAAATGGATGTGTAACATTACAAACATGAATAAAACAGCTTGTTATCACATCCAAACACTGTTTTCATTCAAAATATGAGTTTTCTTTTCATTCTTGAAAAGTTGCACTTTTGCCCCAAGTTATGCTCAGAAACACTGTTTAGAGCGCTTACAGCGCCAGCAAACGCTGTTTTGAACGCCTTAATGCAAGACTTACTACTTGTTAGAAAATGGATGTGTAACATT